>NC_057801.1:87654268-87654480 GCF_018294505.1 Triticum aestivum | reverse complement strand
AGCGACACCACATAAAGGGCTTTAAAAGAAATGCCACAGTCGGGCGTCTGAGCGACACCACATAAAGGGCTTTAAAATAAATACCACAGTCGGGCGTCTGAGCGACACCACATAAAGGGCTTTAAAAGAAATGCCACAGTCGGGCGTCTGAGCGACACCACATAAAGGGCTTTAAAAGTAAAAATCCATAGTGAATACCCCGGAGGTAGAAC
>NC_057801.1:87642889-87653920 GCF_018294505.1 Triticum aestivum | reverse complement strand
CGGGCGTCTGAGCGACACCACATAAAGGGCTTTAAAAGAAATGCCACAGTCGGGCGTCTGAGCGACACCACATAAAGGGCTTTAGAAGAAATGCCACAGTCGGGCGTCGGAGCGACACCACATAAAGGGCTTTAAAAGAAATGCCACAGTCGGGCGTCTGAGCGACACGACATAAAGGGCTTTAAAAGAAATGCCACAGTCGGGCGTCTGAGCAACACCACATAAAGGGCTTTAAAAGAAACAATCATAATGAATATCCCGGAGGTAGAACCATCCCAGAGATACTCGGGTAATAACAATAATATCATGGGTTAGTCAACAATAATAATAATCATAGATATCACAAGTCACGAGTAGTAATTCCATTTTCTGGTTAACAGTTTCACCTCCGAAGACCGACACTAAGACCGACAACTGACCCATCCCAGACTGAAATCCTTAACCATGGACACGGCTATTCGAATAGGTTTATTCTTTGCAGAGGGTGTACTCTTTACCCACGAGTAACGGATTTCTTTAGTCCATCGGGACTAATTCCATCTACGGTCTTTTTGTTGAAAACACACCTAACTTGCACACACCAGCTTATCACACACGTGTCTGGAATCACCCACGACACCTGTTAAGAAAACTCTAAGTGGGGAGGCTACAACCTCGCGTAGCATGGGATCAAACTTATATCGCGTGCTCTAAGGGGTGGCCTCCCCTCTCGGTCCCAACCGGAAACACCCATGCCCCCGGACCAGGTGGCCTGCCTACCAGCTACAACCGGTATCTTCCACCATGGCCACTCTATACGGTGTGTGCTGGAAGGAGGTTGACAACTTACTGAACCGTACTCTACTTGCTGTAGAGACGAGTGGTAGTACGAAACAAGTATGGGGGTTACTGGAACAAGACTCGATCTACGGTCGACTCAGGAGGTTCAAGTATTCCCTGCATGATTAGCATGACGAATATATTTCAACCAATACAATCAACACTCATTATATCTTACCATGCCATACCGGACATAACCGTCCCGACGGTGACCGGCGACAAACTCATGCCTACCCAAGGCAGAGGTTTTCCCGGTTCCTATCGGTATACATGCAAGGAACATGAGGATGATTATCATCACAAGTGTGTTCATTTCCAACAGCATGGAAATCAATAACATGCACCCATGCATATGATCATATCACATGAAATAACAAGTCCTTCGAAATGCGGTGATGTTATAAATGCATCAATGATCACACCAAAAATATTATGCCGGGATTCAGAATGCTTGCCTTCAATGTGTGGAAAGGCAGGGTGCTCTCCAAACTTTTGAAAGTTTCTTCTCTCTTCAAAAATCCTATTTTAGCAATATAAAAGAATTAACACACAAAATAAAAACAGCACCAAAAGTTGTTTGAATTTTTTTTCAAATAAATCTTAAAATAAACTAGACCAAATTTGAGGAAGGTAGGAAAAAGAATCAACTCATTTGGAGTTATATTTAAAAAGTTATAGCCAGTCAAAGTTCTGGTCAAAATCTGTTTTTAAATTAAAACAGAAAAGAAAACGTTTCGGCGGGGAAATACGCTTTCGGTGCAGGGAAAACGTACTGGGGAAATTACGCCTTCACTTAATCCCACGTGGACAGGCACGCGGTCGCTGACAGTGGGTCCAGAGGGCCCACTGGTCAGGTTTGACCAGTCTATCCCTTCCTCCTCTTCTTCTGCCCGAACGAAGGTGAGGCAACGGCGATCGTCGCTGGCGAACGGTGGCTCCCCGCGGGTTCCAGAGGGTCTGGATGGATCCGCGAGACCAAGGCGGTCTTCCCGGTGGTCGTTGGGTCGACAGGGGTGGAAGAAGTCGTCGGCGGTGAGCTTCGCGGCGGAGGGGGCTTCTGGAGCAAAGTGAGTTTGTGGAGGCGATGGCTCCCGATCAAAATCAAGCAGGGGAACGAGTTCGCAGGAGGATGAGAAGGTTCCTGGTGAAGAGAACGGATAGGGGGAGGTACTGGAGGTGCCGGATTGGCCGGGGCGGTGGCGGCGGCAGGAGTTGCCGGAGATGAGGAAGGAGGCCTCCCCGGGTCGAATGCGAGGCAGGGGAGCGCCATGGGGGTAGCATAAGGTCGCCTGCGTGCTCAGAGGGGCTCGGGGTGTCCATTTATAAGCGAGGCAAGGCGGTTCTGCGGCGGCCGTGGATAAACTTCCGGCGAACCGACGTTCTGTAGCTAGGGCGACGTGGCGGCGACGAGGGCTAGCAGACACGCTTGCGGATGAGCTCGCACTGCTCCAGGGGCCAGATGGCAAGCGGGGAAGGCTTGGGCGGCGCTGAACGGCGCAGGGCTGTCGGGCGGCGGCGGCGGCTAGCGCTTGGCCTGCCGGGCGCGGCGGGGGCTGCTTGGCGCGTTGCTGCGAGGAGGGGAGCGCGTGGCGTGGTGCTGCAGAGCGGGCCAAAGCCGTGGGGCCAGCGTGTCGGCTCGTGTGCGCGGCATGCAATATGCGCGCTCTGGGTGCGCCCAGCGCACGCACACCAGATGTTCGACACAATGCCGCGGCATGCTACAGGTCGCAGGTGAGGATGGGGTTTACCAGATCGAGGTTAGGAGCAACGGGGAGTCTAGTGGACATGCTAGTCTGATCAAAGGTGCAAGTTCACAGTGCAATGCCAAAACTCATGTCAAAACTGATCATGCTCTCCAGGTGTTTGACAAAATGCCAAAGGCACCTAGGCATGTCTTGGAGTGGCCAAAAACTCCAGATGGGGGTCTCTATGGATGAAAGAGAGGGTGGTGATGTTAGTTGGACAAAAGGGGAAACTTGCTAGTGCAAGTTTTGCAAAACTACAATTCTAGACAGGAAATAAATGACATTATTCCATGAACCAAAAATGATCCAAATGGTGCATGCTCCTGGACTTAAGGGTTTAACATGGAGGACTACAAGTAGGAGAAATAATCAAGGGTATAGGAGCAACTAAAATGGTGGTTGCTGTACAAATCCTCAAATTGGACCAGAATGGAAAAGAGGTTGATACACTCAATATTTTCAAAGAACAACCCTGGATTTATGCACAAAGTGGAATAATATGCTCCTACTGACCTCCCCTAATTTTGGTAGAAGTTTTAAAGAAATATAGAAATGGGTTGCAGTGAAAAATGCACTCTGGACCAGAGAAGAAAAATTGAGTGCAGGGCTCAAAATATTTCATGAATGAAATATATTTTTGCATAAAAGTGATTTAAAAACATCACATGACATCTCCAAATTTTTGTGGAAATTTTAAGTGAATCTATCAAATGGTTGTAGTTCAAATATGGCCATTTAACCTTGAAAAACTATTTTCAAGAAAGTAAAGATCAAGCAATTATTTTAGTTAATTAGTTACACTGATAAAAGGAAAGTTTTTCTTGAGAGGTTAAACAAGTCTAATAACATATTTTAAAAGTTTTCTCTTTGGGAAAAACTCATCATAACAGGGGAGGAAATGACTTAAAAATCAAAATGGAGCTCAGAAATCCAAAGTTTTAATTCCTGGCAAAAATTTTAATTTAATAAAACAAGGCCAATTTTTTTTTGGGGTGTCACATAAAGTACGATTACAACGTTCGGACACACCATTACGCTGTGGTGTTCCGGGTGGCGTGAGTTGCGAAACTATTCCACATTGTTTCAAATGTAGACCAAACTCGTAACTCAAATATTCTCCTCCATGATCAGATCGTATAAACTTTATTTTCTTGTTGCGATGATTTTCAACTTCACTCTGAAATTCTTTGAACTTTTTAAATGTTTCAGTCTTATGTTTCATTAAGTAGATATACCCATATCTGCTCAAATCATCTATGAAGGTGAGAAAATAACGATACCCGCCGCAAGCCTCAACATTCATTGGACCACATACATCAGTATGCATGATTTCCAACAAATCAGTTGCTCGCTCCATAGTTCGAGAGAACGGAGTTTTAGTCATCTTGCCCATGAGGCATGGTTTGCAAGTACAAAGTGATTCATAATCAAGTGATTCCAAAAGTCCGTCAGTATGGAGTTTCTTCATGCGCTTTACACCAATATGACCTAAACGGCAGTGCCACAAATAAGTTGCACTATCATTATCAACTCTGCATCTTTTGGCTTCAACATTGTGAATATGTGTATCACTACTATCAAGATTCATCAAAAATAGACCACTCTTTAAGGGTGCATGACCATAAAAGATATTACTCATATAAATAGAACAACAATTATTCTCAGATTTAAATGAATAACCGTCTCGCATCAAACAAGATCCAGATATAATGTTCGTGCTCAACGTTGGCAACAAATAACAATTATTTAGGTCTAAAACTAATCCCGAAGGTAGATGTAGAGGTAGCGTGCCGACGGTGATCACATCGACTTTGGAACCATTTCCCACGCGCATCGTCACCTCGTCCTTAGCCAGTGTCCGCTTAATCCGTAGTCCCTGTTTCGAGTTGCAAATATTAGCTACAGAACCAGTATCAAATACCCAGGTGCTACTGCGAGCTCTGGTAAGGCACACATCAATAACATGTATATCACATATACCTTTGTTCACCTTGCCATCCTTCTTATCCGCCAAATATTTGGGGTAGTTCCACTTCCAGTGACCAGTCTGCTTGCAGTAGAAGCACTCATCTCAGGCTTAGGTCCAGACTTGGGTCTCTTCTCTTGAGCAGCAACTTGTTTGCTGTTCTTCTTAGGGATGAAAATGGAGTGGAAACTTTCCGTTTTTCCGGAGAAAAAATGGAAACGGAGAGGAAATATGAAAATGGAAACGAAAATTTGCAAAACAGAAATGGAAATGGAATTTCTTATGTGGAAACAAAAACAAAAATGGAACGACATTTTCCGGTGGAACACACGTGGAAATGGAACTTTCCATTTCCGTGACTAGGGATTTCTGTTTTTACTATAAGCCTATAGCTGCTTTGTGGCACTAGGATCAAACAACACACAAGTACACAATGAGAAAAAAGGATTATTTAGGTCCAACTTTTACTACCACACACGTACTTAACTAATCATATACACAATTGTCCTGTACTACTACTACAATACAATGCTAAGTTGTTAACATAATCATATTATTTTGTAGCCATATTAACAATTCATTAAAAGATTGTTCTTGTGTGTATTTCTCTATGATTCATGGGGTTTCTAAGTTCCGCTCAATGCGCACTTTTGTTTCCGTGTCCGCTCTGTATTCGCTCCGTGTCTGTTTCCGGTAGTATCTGTTTCCGTATTCATTTCTGGGATTTTTGTATTCTTTTCCGCATCGGCAAAAAAATTTGAAAACAAATGTGGTAGCACCCAGTTCCGTCTATTTCCGCTCCGTTTTCATCCCTAGTTCTTCTTGAAGTTCCCCTTATTTTTCCCTTTGCCCTTTTTCTTGAAACTGGTGGTCTTATTGACCATCAACACTTGATGCTCCTTCTTGATTTCTACCTCCGCAGCCTTTAGCATTGCGAAGAGCTCAGGAATTTTCTTATCCATCCCTTGCATATTATAGTTCATCACGAAGCTCTTGTAGCTTGGTGGCAGTCTGTGTAATTGCTACCATCATCTTTGAACTTTTCTTTCTCAAGGAACGCATTAAAATTCAACGGAACAACAACACGGGCCATGTATCTACAACAAACATATACAAGCAAAATACTATCAGGTACTAAGTTCATGATAAATTTAAGTTGAATTAATCATATTACTTAACAACTCCCACTTAGATAGACATCCCTCTAATCATCTAAGTGATCACGTGATCCAAATCAACTAAACCATAACCGACCATCACGTGAAATGGAGTAGTTTTCAATGGTGAACATCACTATGTTGATCATATCTACTATATGATTCATGCTCGACCTTTCGGTCTCAGTGTTCCGAGGCCATATCTGCATATGCTAGGCTCGTCAAGTTTAACCTGAGTATTCTACGTGTGCAAAAGTGGCTTGCACCTGTTGTACATGGACGTAGAGCTTATCACACCCGATCATCACATGGTGTCTGGGCAGGACAAACTTTGGCAACGGTGCATACTCAGGGAGAACACTTTTATCTTGAAATTTAGTGAGAGATCATCTTATAATGCTACCGTCAATCAAAGCAAGATAAGATGCATAAAAGATAAACATCACATGCAATCAATATAAGTGATATGATATGGCCATCATCATCTTGTGCTTGTGATCTCCATCTCTGAAGCACCGTCATGATCACCATCGTCACCGACGTGACACCTTGATCACCATCATAGCATCCTTGTCATCTCGCCTACTATTGCATCTACGACTATCGCTACCGCTTAGTGATAAAGTAAAGCAATTACAGGGCAATTGCATTGCATACAATAAAGCGGCAACCATATGGCTCTTGCCAGTTGCCGATAACTCGGTTACAAAACATGATCATCTCATACTATAAAATATAGCATCACGTCTTGACCATATCACATCACAACATGCCCTGCAAAAACAAGTTAGACATCCTCTACTTTGTAATTGCAAGTTTTACGTGGCTGCTACGGGCTGAGCAAGAACCGTTCTTACCTACGCATCAAAACCTCAATGATAGTTTGTCTAGTTAGTGTTGTTTTAACCTTGTCAAGGACCGGGCGTAGCCACACTCGGTTCAACTAAAGTTGGAGAAACTGACACCCTCCAGCCACCTATGTGCAAAGCACGTCGATAGAACCAGTCTCGCGTAAGCATACGCGTAATGTCAGTCCAGGCCGCTTGATCCAACAATACCGCCGAACCAAAGTATGACATGCTGGTAAGCATTATGACTTGTATCGCCCACAATTCACTTGTGTTCTACTCGTGCATATAACATCTACGCATAAAACCTGACTCAGATGCCACTGTTGGGGAACGTAGTAATTTCAAAAAAAATTCCTACGCACACGCAAGATCATGGTGATGCATAGCAACGAGAGGGGAGAGTGTGTCCACGTACCCTCGTAGACCGAAAGTGGAAGCGTTAGCACAACACGGTTGATGTAGTCATACGTCTTCACGATCCAACCGATCAAGTACCGAACGCATGGCACCTCCGAGTTCTTGCACACGTTCAACTCGATGACGTCCCTCGAACTCTGATCCGGTCGAGCTTTGAGGGAGAGTTCCGTCAGCACGACGGCGTGGTGACGGTGATGATGTTCTACTGACGCAGGGCTTTGCCTAAGCACCGCTACGATATTATCGAGGAGGACAATGGTGGAGGGGGCACCGCACATGGCTAAGAGATCAATGATCAATTGTTGTGTCTATGGGGTGCCCCCCTCCCCCGTATATAAAGGAGTGGAGGAGGGGGCCGACCAAGTGGAGGAGGTGCGCCCAAGGGGGGAGTCCTACTCCCGGTACTCCCACCGGGAGTAGGACTCCTCCTTTTTCCTATTTGGAGAGGGAGAGGGAAGGAAGAGGAAGGAGGAAGGAAGGAAAGGGGGCCCCGGCCCCCCTCCCAATTCGGATTGGGCTTCGGGGGGCTCCCTTGGTCCTTTCCCTTCTTTCCACTAAAGCCCATTAAGGTCCATATACCTCCCAGGGGGTTCCGATAACCTCCCGGAGCTCCGGTATTGTCCCAATCTCACCCGGAACCTTTACGGTGTCCAAATATAGTCATCCAATATATCGATCTTTATGTCTCGACCATTTCGAGACTCCTTGTCATGTCCGTGATCATATCCGGAACTCCGAACAACCTTTGGTACATCAAAACACATAAACTCATAATATAACCGTCATCTAACTTTAAGCATGCGGACCCTACGGGTTTGAGAACTATGAAGACATGACCGAGACTCGTTTCCGGTCAATAAACAATAGCGAAACCTGGATGCTCATATTGGCTCGTACATATTCTACGAAGATCTTTATCGGTCAAACAGCATAACAACATATGTTGTTCCCTTTGTCATCGTTATGTTACTTGCCCGAGATTTGATCGTCGGTATCTCAATACCTAGTTCAATCTCGTTACCGGCAAGTTCTTTACTCGTTACGTAATCTATCATCCCGTAACTAACTCATTAGCTACATTGCTTGCAAGGCTTATAGTGATGTGCATTACCGAGGGGGCCCAGAGATACCTCTTCGACAATCGGAGTGACAAATCCTAATCTCAGAATACCTCAACTCAACAAGTACCTTCAGAGACACCTGTAGAGCACCTTTATAATCACCTAGTTACGTTGTGACGTTTGGTAGCACACAAAATGTTCCTCTGGTAAGCGGGAGTGACATAATCTCATAGTCATAGGAACATGTATAAGTCATGAAGAAAGAAATAGCAACATACTAAATGATCAAGTGTTAAGCTAACGGAATGGGTCAAGTCAATCACATCATTCTCCTAATGAGGTGATCCCGTTAATCAAATGACAACTCATGTCTATGGTTAGGAAACTTAACCATCTTTGATTCACGAGCTAGTCAAGTAGAGGCATACTAGTGACACTATGTTTGTCTATGTATTCACACATGTATTATGTTTCCGGGTAATACAATTCTAGCATGAATAATAAATATTTATCATGATATGAGGAAATAAATAATAACTTTATTATTGCCTCTAGGGCATATTTCCTTCATTTCTAGGATCCGCTACCCTAGTAGTAGCGTGGGTTTTAACGCTATCAGTAGCGCGGGCGGCCGCACTACTAATAAGGTGCTACATCTAATATATAGTAGTAGCGCTCTATGTGCCCGCGCTACTACTATTGACTATATCAGTAGCGCTTTCCCACATGCTTTACTAATAAGTAGTTGTAGTGCTTTTCTTTGCCGGCGCTACTACTGTATTGATCTAGAACAGTACCCCATTTCAATAAACTGCAATTTCACATATACCAGATAACAATATCATTAACCACAATACCATATAGTCATACAGTAGTCATACAATATCATTAAGCATTATAGGTACTCATATAGTCAACATGCATCCTCACACACATATATGGTTCATACAATAGCATATATTATAATCAGTACTAGGTAGTCATACATCATATAGCAGTTTACTAGGGGTAGTCAGACAACCACACATATGTAGTTCTAGATGATATCGACGACGACCATCATCCTCAAGCCAGGGCGGTGGGTGTTCCTGATAGTAATTAGGATGGCCTGTCCAACACGAAGATTCTTGCCAATGAGGAAGTTCTTCCACCCAACCGAGCTGAAGTGTGTGTGACCGTCCGTGTCCACGCCGTACGCACAGGTGGTGACCGAGCCCCTTGCAGTAAGGTGTATTCCAGTAG
The DNA here is from genome assembly GCF_018294505.1 of Triticum aestivum. Classification (NCBI taxonomy): domain Eukaryota; kingdom Viridiplantae; phylum Streptophyta; class Magnoliopsida; order Poales; family Poaceae; genus Triticum; species Triticum aestivum. The sequence continues at coordinate 87,644,662 of NC_057801.1, read as the reverse complement.
AGCCTTCTTCATCAGGCTCGATACCACAACTCATAGATAGGCTCTTTGGCAATTTATCAATAAGAAAACATATCAATTAATAAGTAGCCTCGCACAAACTCTTGCAAATATATTTCTACTAAGTATAGATTTTTACACTATCAAAAACAGTACTACATTTCTACTAAGTTTGAATTCTACTAATAAGTATGGATCGGATAGTAAGCATGTCATCGATCAGACAGTAAGCATGTCATTGGACTCTAGACTAATTAAGCATGTCATCGGCTAGCTTCTACACATCATATCATTAGACTCTACACTAAGCTTATCATCGGATTCACTAAGCATATTGTTGGACTCTACACTAAATAAGCATGTAATAGGTTCTACACTAAGCATATCATTGGATTCGACACTATGCATATCATCGGATTGTACATACAGATAATTTGCATTTCTAAGTATAACAATAAGCATATAATGAAATTACTACAGTAAGTATAACATACCATAACATGCCGAACAACCATGGTACTTGTCAGGCGGGTCACGAATGGCACCCCGACAAAGTCAGCACGTGGCAGAATTATGTCCCATAGGTTGCACACCTCCTCCTCGCTTAGCCTTATTCTTCAAGTATAGATGGCTTCATCAAGTGGGTCCTCATCATCTTCATCCGTGTTGAGATAAATGACGGCCAACTTGGGTCTTTCTGCTTTGAAGGAGAAGCTGATCAACTCACCACTAGTGATACCCATGTGGGAGATGAAACGATCCCATCCATCTCCTCCCATCTGCGACATATTTCGTCCTTTCTTGACCTCCATAGTGTAGGCCCCCAGGAGCCTCAAAGGTCATAGTGTCTCTGGTCAGCTATATATACACAATCATTGCATGGGATGATCTGTATATACACAATCATATATACACAATGAATTAATGCCAATAACACTAAAAACAAAATAGTTGTTACAAGTTTCATATATTTTGTTACCGCCACAAAAAGAAAACTCGGCTGGAAGTAGATGCTGAACAACGTGCCAGTTGCAAGGCTGCTGGCGCATCTTGACTTGCAAAGTCGACATGGTGGTGGTGGTGGTGGTGGCGCCATATTCCTAAAGCAATATTAGAAAAGGATTAACGATCTAGTTCAGAGGAAAAACTCGGCATGACCTTTGCTAAAAAAGGACATATCGAGCGCCTGAAATTTGCCGGAACGGAAATTAATCAACACTCCGACAAAACATAAGCCACTCAGAGGTGTTACGTCAAACATGGTCACTTAGGCAAGCACATATCCTATTTGAGCAATACTAGATATACATGTTTATATCTACATCATATGAGCAATTCTTGAGCAACACTAAATAAATTAGTTCTACTAAAAAATCAACATCATCATCTATTCAAAATGTTCTATACCTAAAACATCTACATCATCATCGAGTATTACTATTTCTTTTACTAAACCCTAAAAATATGTCCTAAGTTCAGAATATAACAAGTACAGAACATTTTTTCAAATTCTACCAACTAAAAATTTCCATTACTAAAATTTCTAATCAAACGACCTAAAATTTCCTATTCTATTGAAAACACCTAAAATAGGCTAAATAATTATTCTATTACAAAACCTACATTCTACAATGTCTACATTCTAAAATCTACATTTAAATTACCTACGTTCTACAAGAACAAAGAGAAGGGAGGGAGGAGGGGTAGGAAGGAGGGAGGGAGGAGGGGTAGGAAGGAAGGAGGGAGGAGGGAGGGAGGAGTGAGAAGAAGGAGGGA
>NC_057801.1:87633931-87642549 GCF_018294505.1 Triticum aestivum | reverse complement strand
CGACGACAGCGGGATGGAGGAGGGAGAAGGCGACGGCCGGTAGCGGAATGGAGGAGGAAGGGGGCGACGATGGCAGCAGCAGGCGGCAATGCGTCGGCGGCAGATGACATGGTGCAAGGGAGAGTGAGTGGAGCAGAGAGAGGAGAGTGAGGGGTGGCTTGGTGAGGGAGTCCTGGATTTGGGGGTATCCGGACAGACGGACTATATACTTTGGCCGGACTGTTGGACTATGAAGATACAAGATTGAAGACTTCATCCCATGTCCGGATGGGACTCTCCTTTGCGTGGAAGGCAAGCTTGGCGATTCGGATGTTAGATCTCCTTCTCTGTAAACCGACTATGTGTAACCCTAGCCTTCTCCGGTGTCTATATAAACCGGAGGGTTTAGTTTGTAGGACAACAACAATCATAATCATAGGCTACCTCCTAGGGTTTAGCCTCTACGATCTCATGGTAGATCAACTCTTGTAATACTCATATCATCAAGATCAATCAAGCAGGAAGTAGGGTATTACCTACATCGAGAGGGCCCGAACCTGGGTAAAACATCATGTCCCCTGCCTCCTGTTACCATTAGCCTTAGACACATAGTTCAGGACCCCCTACCCGAGATCCGCCAGTTTTGACACCGACATTGGTGCTTTCATTGAGAGTTCCTCTGTGTCGTCGCTGCAAGGCTCGATGGCTCCTCCAATCATCAACAACAACGCGGCTCGAGGTGAGATTTTTCTCCCCAGACAAATCTTCGTGTTCGGCGGCTTCGCACTGCGAGCCAATTCGCTTGGCCATCTGGAGCAGATCGACAGCTACGCCCCTGGCCATCAGGTCAGATTTGGAAACTTGAATTACACGACCGATATCCGCAGAGACTTGATCTTCGACGGATTCGGGCCTACGCCAGGAGCGCCGGACGGTCACGACGAGCGCGACTTAAATCTACTGTCGGACAGTACCTGGATATCGCACCTGTAGTAGCTCCGGACCTAAATCCGAGGCGGATCGCGTCGCCCGAGGACGGGTGGATGGACCCCGCCACGGAGGCCGCATACTCATCGGCGGTAGAGCCGAACACAGACTCCACCTGTACGGAAGTCTGTGTCACCGGACCCCCGGACTTGTGTCCGGCTGTAGGTTCCAGTTCATACGCATCCGGGCCCATCGAATCCGATTGGGCTCCGGTAATGGAGTTCACCACCGCGGATATCTTTCAGCACTCGCCCTTCGGCGACGTGCTGAATTCTTTAAGGTCTCTCTCTTTGTCAGGGGACTCTTGGCCGAACTATGTCTGGCTCGAGTGGGAAGCAGGCGACGAAGAAATTCGTTACCCACCCACCACCCATTTCATTGCCACGGTCGATGATTTGACCAACGTGCTTGACTTCGACTCTGAAGACATCGACGGCGTGGATGATGATGCAGGAGAACAGTAGGAACCACCACCCACAGGGCGCTGGATAGCCACCTCCTCATATGATATATACATGGTGGACACTCCCAAAGAAAACAATGGCGATGAGGCAATAGAGGATAACCCCTTAGGGAAGAAATCAAAGCATGGGCGTCATAGGCGCCGCTCTAAGCCCCGCCACAACAATACCGGCACAGGAAACAAAAACAATCCAGATGGTGCCGAAGATGAATACAATCCCGATCAGCCTACCTTCGAGCAGGCCGAACAGGAAGACGGGCAAGTTAGCCCAGATGAACAAGCGACAGACGAGTACTTGAAGGACGACAACTATATGCCTCCCTCCGAGGACGAGATGAGCCTCAGCGATGATGAATTCGCATGCTTGAGGATCCCGTAGAGCAGGAGCGGTTCAAGCGTCGGCTTATATCCACTGCAAGAAGCCTGAAAAAGAAGCAGTAGCAGCTCCAAGCTGATCAAGATCTGCTCACAGACAGATGGACTGAGGTCCTAGCAGCCGAGGAATACGGACTTGAGCGCCCCGCCAAAGGTTACCCAAAGCACAAGTTTCTACCCCAACTCGGGGAGGAGGTCCTAGAGCCTACATTACCAACATAGGACGAGGCTGACCGGCCACCTCGTGGCGAGATAAAATGGTGTACCAGCCCGAATACCAGCCCACACCCCCACGCAAATACACTATGGCCCGGGGCAATACGCAGGACCTGCGAGATATATTGGAAAACAAAGCAGGACAACCAAGATCGATCTACGGATCACGGGGGCGCGCCTGAGCACATGACGATGACCGTCATGCCGGATACATTAACAACCAGTCCAGCCGAGCCGAGCATAATAGACCAGACTTACTCGAACTACGTAGTAACATAGCCCGACATAGAGGCGCCGCACACCCCCTCTGCTTCACGGATGAAGTAATGGATCACGAATTCCCAAAAGGGTTTAAACCTGTAAACATCGAATCATACGATGGCACAACAGACCCCGCGGTATGGATCGAACATTTCCTTCTCCACATTCAGATGGCCCGCGGTGATGATCTACATGCCATCAAGTATCTTCCCCTTAACCTCAAAGGACCGGCCCGACACTAGCTGAATAGCCTGCCGGCAAATTCTATCGGCAGTTGGGAAAATCTGGAGGACGCGTTCCTCGACAACTTCCAAGGCACTTACGTGTGACCACCGGATGCTGATGACTTGAGTCACATTACCCAACAGCCCGGAGAGTCAGCCAGAAAATTCTGGACTCGGTTCCTAACTAAAAAGAACCAAATTGTCGACTGTCCGGACGCCGAAGCCTTGGTGGCCTTTAAGCATAATATCCGCGATGAGTGGCTCGCCCGACATCTCGGCCAAGAAAAACCGAAGTCCATGGAGGCCCTCACGACACTCATGACCCGCTTTTGCGTGGGCGAGGACAACTGGCTGGCTCGCAGTAGCACCACGCCAAGAAACTTCGGCACGTCAGATGTCCGCGACAATAACGACAAGCCACGACGCAACAGACATAAGCGTCGGAACAATGGCGACAACTCCGAAGACACGACAGTCAATGCCGGATTCAGTGGCTCAAAATCCGGTCAGTGGAAAAAGCCGTTCAAAAGAAACAATCCGGGATTATCTAGTCTAGATCGCATACTCGACCACTCATGCCAAATTCACGGCACCCCTGATAAGCCAGCCAACCACACTAACAGGGATTGCTGGGTGTTCAAACAGGCCGACAAGATAAATGCCGAAAACAAGGACAAGGGGCTGCACAGCGATGATGACGAGGAGCCCCGACGTCCGAACACTAGGGGACAAAAGAAATTTCCTCCTCAGGTGAAAACGGTAAACATGATCTATGCCACCCACATTCCCAAACGGGAATGAAAGAGTGCACTAAGGGACGTCTATGCGATGGAGCCAGTCGCCCCAAAGTTCAACCCATGGTCATCCTGTCACTTTTAATCATAGGGACCACCCTACCAGCATCCATCATGGCGGTTCAGCCACATTGGTCCTTGACCCAATCATCGACAGATTCCACCTCACGCGAGTCCTTATGGACGGTGGCAGTAGCCTGAACCTGCTTTCTCAGGACACAATGTGCAAAATGGGCATCGATCCCTCGAGGATCAAACACACCAAAACCACCTTCAAAGGTGTAATTCCAGGTGTAGAGGCCCGTTGTATGGGCTCAATAACACAGGAAGTGGTCTTCGGATCCCCGGATAATTTCCGAAGCGAGGAGTTAATCTTCAATATCGTCCCTTTCCGTAGTGGCTATCATGCACTGCTTGGACGAAACGCATTCGCTCGATTCAATGCGGTACCACACTATGCATACCTCAAGCTCAAGATGCCAGGACCTCGCGGGGTTATAATAGTCAATGGAAACACAGACTGCTCTCTCCGTACAGAAGAGCACACTGCGGCCCTCGCGGCAGAAGTACAAAGCAGCCTTCTCCAGCAGACCGCCAATTCGGCGATGACAACCCCGGACACCATCAAGCGAGTCTGGAGTACTCTACAACAGGATGGTTAGGCACGCCAAGAGAGCGACTAGCAGTCCGGCCTTCGCCCTAGCCCCACTCAGGCAGCATTTGCACCGCACGTACACAATTACACACTCAAAATACCATGGGCATAGGCGGATGCGCAACGACAAGGTGGTCCACAGTGCGGTTCAACCGCCACAAGACCCGCATACCTTTATAACCTTGTTTCTCTTTCAGGACCCTACTTTTGGGCAGCCCCTTCAGAGAACCGGATCATCGGACTCCTCATAGGAGGGAAAACCAAGAAGGCAAGAGGCTTTGCGTACAAAGGGAATACCCAGGTGGTCTCTGTTAACGATTGTTATACCTATTTTACATACCCGCATGCGGCCCGCCCTTGGATAGGACATGTCAAATAGTCCTATTTGTTTCTGCTTCACGCATTAATCGCACCCATACGCTTTGATGTACTATCCAAATAACAACGGGAAACAATATACAACATCAGCTTATCATTTGTATCTTCATGTTCTCCCTTGAATGCTTATATTGCATCCGTACACTTTGGTACGTTCAGTTTGCCAGGGGCTTCTTATGGCGCCCCATAATACGGCAAGATAAGTCCGAACACTTTCGATAGTGTGGCACCCTGAACTTATAGCATTATATGCATCAGCTCCGAATCATGTCTTGTGTCAATAGTTGGGTTTGCCCGGCTCCCTTGTTTTGGTACCTTATGTTCCATTATATCGGCTAAGGTAGCGCAGGGAGAACTACTGCGATTGTGTCCTGGTTCTTCCGGACGAGCACCTCAGTAGAGAAAGCTGAAAACTAACTGTCATGATGCGGCGAGAGCTGGTCACTGTTCGAGAGGTCTTAAATCCTTAAAGATTTTTTCCGCTTCAGGCAAGGAATCGACCTTGTCCAATTTAGGCGTGTATAGCGCCCCAATTCGGCTTTCTGAATACTAGGGGCTTCGCCAAAATTTAAAATTGTAGACTTCTATGGCTAAGTGAGAGTTATAAAGCCGCATAGTCCGATTGCCTTGTCCGCTGTGCTAAACACCTCCTTAAAGGACCAAAAAATTGGATAAAGAGTGTTTAGGTTTTCCACGAACACACCAGTACTAGTTACGTGGGGGCGGAAGCTGACGACTGGCCTACTTTCAGAATTTATAAACAGCCGCACAAAAGGTAATATTTTAAATCAACAATGCGCCATACAGCGCAAACAAACTCGTTTTCATATTACAAAGACGACGTGAGTACATTCACTCAAAGATTATGTCCTTGGTATGTTCATCGGCCATGAGGCGAGCGCCTTTCATAACACCATCATAATATTTCTTGGGGTAGCAATGCGCCTTACCCTCCAGCGGTCCATCCTTTACCAGCTTCTCTGCATCCAGTTTGGCCCAATGCATCTTCGCATGGGCAAAAGCCCGACGGGCACCCTCAAAACAGACGTATTGCTTGCTAACTTCAAGCCGCAGACAGGCATTTACCATCCGCTTTATAAGGCCGAAGTAGTTGTCGGGCAGGGGCTCACCAGGCCACATCCGGACTATGAGGTCCTTCATGGCCAGTTGTGACACTCCAATTTTTTTTTGTGATTTTGTTTTCAGAAAGAACCTTGCTTGGTTTGAAAGAAGGTCATTTAAACCCTTCCTAACAACCATCTTCTAAGTTTGCCCTCTCAAAAATCCTTTTCTTGGATTTGGTTTCTTTTAAAATGAAAACCCTTTTAGTTTTGGGCTCTTTGTGGTTTTGATCCCTTCAAAAAATTTCACCATGCTTCCTATGGTGAAATTTTCCCAAAAACCTTTCCTCCCACTTTAGTTCAACCCTAACATTCTGTCCAAACCAATAAAATCCATTTTTGGATTTTATTCCAACTATTTCTCCTCCCAAAATAATTCTGTCTATACTTTTGAGCCTAGGTGGTTTGCAAAGCAAGTGCTCTATTGCTTTTGATTTTTGACCTCATCTCAACACCTCTGGATAGTCCTTTGTACCCACAACCCAGAACCATCTTGATCCACTCTTCTCCTGTTCAAAATTTTCAAATTGCACTCACTGCAAGTTTGGACCAGATTTGCCAAATTTGGTGAAATTCATATCTACACATCTCCAAAAATTCCACAAATATTCAGGCAGCCTCTAGGTGCAATGAGAGGTCCCTCCACCAAAAATCAGCTCAAGGAAAAATCCCTACATGCCTGGATCATTCTGTCGAACACCTTGCATGCACTGTTCTTGTCACATTCAGTTAAATTCAGACATTCAGAGTCGATCTTCGTCAGTGACTTCAGTCACGAGCTCACAGTGCGCTTGGCACGTAGCTCACGGCCAGGCTTGCTTGTCAAGAGCCTCACACGCGCGCTTGGCGCCTTCTTGGCGTTGGTGGCGCCCTGGCCCGCCTGCGCCGGCGTGTCTCGCGGTGGCCGTAGCGCCGTAGCGGCCGACAGGAAGCAGAACGGCGGCGGAACGCCGTTCGGCGCCGCCCAAGCGTCCCGGTGGCTCCGCGTGGCCACCTCCTTGCCAGCGCACGCATGCAGCACCGTCTCCGTGGCGCGGCACGCGCAGAGCGCGCTCTCTGCCGCCGACGGGCCGTGCGGCTGTTCCGTCGAGGGCAGGCCGTAAACCTCCCTCCCATGCTGAGCTGGACCCTAAAATGGCACCACTACTTCACCTAGGCGATGCTCAAGCCCCTAAGCCTACCGTCCGGCCACAGCGCCGCCGTAATCAACTCGCCGGACTTATCCGTTCACGGCAACCGACTCGGGCCGGCTATATATAGCACCCCCGAGCCCGCTCTCGCCCCGCACGACTCCACTACCCCACTAGACCCTACCCAGCCTCTGGGAGAGCCCCGAGGGGCCCTTCTTCCCCGACTCCAGCCGCCCCGTTCCGCCTCGGCCTCCATCTTGATTCACTCCGGTAAGGCCTTCTCCGGCGCCTTATCCTCGTCGGAAACCTCCACATACTATCGTGAGTCTAACCCCCTCACCAATTCCACCTCCGCAGCTCTCTCCGGCGAGCTCCACGACCACCCGAATCACCGTCCGCCGGAGCAAGCATCGCCGCCGACGTGGTACTCGCCGGCGACCATCACCACCACCCACAGACGTGGAACGGTGCACTGATCCCGAAGGTAACCCCTGATCACCTTGCCTCGCAGTGGATCACCGCCGGCGACCACCGCACCTCTCGGGCGCCGTCGCGCTCTATTTCTCTGTTTGAACTTTCAAACCCGACAGGTGGTGCCCGCCTGTCAGCCTCACAGTCGTTTCGTTTAAACGAAACGCTATCTGTACTTTTCCGCTGAACCCCCTGGAAGTTATCTGTTTCATTACAGATGAGTCCTTGGGTTAAAACTCCTATAACTTTTTATCAGAAAGGAATTTTTGAGTGATTCTTTTTCTGTTCTCTTTAGATTTTTGTCTAGTTTTTTATCATATTAATTTGAAAAATATTTGGAACACTTTTCTGTACACTCATGGTATTTACGTTGCGTACGTATTTTTCTTATACCGTAGATACTGGAGGAGGTGACGGAGCCGCAAACTTCGCACAGTTAGACTCCGACTACTCCGAACCAGGCAAGCATGTTTGAACTCTTGATATGATGAGTGTTGTTGCATGTTTGCATTTTTGTATAGTCATGGCATGTTTATGAACATCACTTTGCATGATATATCTCATGCACGTAATCAGAAAGTAAGTTTCGGAAAGCATTATGTTGTCGAATACATATTTGCAAAGCCATGTATTGGTATGAGGATGGGTAAGATGGCAGTGTTGTGACATGCCAGTCTTATGCCGGATTATTTGACTTCTGTGTCGACATGACACAATTCACATCCCCATTCATTCCATCCTATACCGTCACATGTTTTCCGAAAGGAATATGGCATAGTAAGTTGCAAATCGTTTTCCTGGTACACACCAAGTGGAGAGGCCGATATGAGGGTTCCATGGCCCTGGATTAAAGCCCGTCATCCGGTCAGGGGGCATGGGTGTTTCTGGTTGGGACCGAGAGGGGGGCACCCCTTAGAGCGCGCGTATAGAAATTTGATCCCATGCTATTCGAGGTTGTCGCCTCCCCGTCTCAAAGTTTTTCTTGGACGTTGGCCAGGGTGATTCCTGGCAACGTGAGGTGAAATGGGTGTGTACTAGTTAAATGTGTTTCTACTGAAATACCGTAAACGGAACTAGTCCTTCGTGACTACGGAAATCCGTTGGCTGTGTTCAGTTCTTCCAAACTCTGCAGAGTCTCAATATTTCAATTATCTTGTACTTTGTTCAAGTACTATAATTATCTTATCTTGTCAGGTATTCAGCCTCAGTGACAAAAACTCTGGTGGGATTTATGTGAAATAAATCCGGTTAAAAGATTATTCTTGTGGATGGACTAATCTCGTTATTTACATTTATTACAAAGCCCTGTCTGTGATGTCGCTCAGACGTCCGACGGTGGCATACCTGTTATTTACTTTTGTTATAAGCCCTGTCTGTGATGTCGCTCAGACGTCCGACGGTGGCATATCTGTTATTTACTTTTGTTATAAGCCCTGTCTGTGATGTCGCTCAGACGTCCAGCGGTGGCATACCTGTTGTTTACCTTTGTTATAAACCCTGTCTGTGATGTCGCTCAGACGTCCGATGGTGGCATACCTGTCATTTGCTTTTGTTATAAGCCCTG
>NC_057801.1:87623704-87633660 GCF_018294505.1 Triticum aestivum | reverse complement strand
ATACCTGTTATTTGCTTTTGTTATAAGCCCTGTCTGTGATGTCGCCCAGACGTCCGACTGTGGTATTTCTTTTAAAGCCCTTTATGTGATGTTGCCCAGACGTCCGACTGTGGCATTTCTTTTAAGCCCTGTCTATGATGTCGCCCAGACGTCCGACTGTGGTATTTCTTTTAAAGCCCTTTATGTGATGTCGCCCAGACGTCCGACTATGGTATTTCTTTTAAAGCCCTTTATGTGATGTCGCCCAGACGTCCAACTGTGGCATTTCTTTTAAGCCCTTTATGTGGTGTCGCTTAGACGCCCGACTGCGGCATGCTTTTTATTTATTTACCTTTCGTGGCGTCGCTCCAGACACCTGATCGGTTTTTCAGCTATTTATTTTATTTATCAAGTCCTAAAAAATCTTACCATTGTTATATGAGCATCATCCTTTATTCATGACGCATTCATGCATTCATTGATTATATCTTTTGTCCGAACTATCTTGCGAGTACTTTCAAGTACTCACCTGGCTTGTTGATTTGGCCAGATGCTGATGAAGGCGATCTCTTGGATGAAGAGTTTGATAGCGAGTCCGACGCCTAGAGGAGTCCCAGTCAGTCCCGTGCGATCCTGTCTTGGTCATTGTATTATCCACTTCCGCAACCCCGAATAAATTCATCGAGCCTCACTTCGACGCTCGATGTACTGCCAGTAGAAGTCAAGTTATCCACCACCACTTTTCCCTCGAGCTAGTAGCATGCCACCCCATCCCTGTGTCATAACCGCCCATATGTAATATATTGGCGAGTCTGTAATAAATTGTTGAGCAGCCTCAGCTCAACCCTGTAATATATTTGATGCTACTGGTTCTCTGTTTATCAAGCTTTGTCTACCAGGAAGGATGACTTTTCCTATACTGGGATTTAAAGATTGGTTTTCTCAATAAATATTTTTATTGAAAGACCGATTGTGACAGACTTGGTAACCAGAGCCAGGCTGACTGTAGGAAGCCACTAGGTGCGATCGCTAATTGGTTATTAGCATGATAGAGTTTTTCATATTTTTACAAATGTAGTCATTTTTTGATAGTCAGCATAAAAATTTATGATCTGACCACTCAGAATTTTTGCCTACTTTTGTAGATGGCCGGCAACGGCTGTGAGTCTCAGATGTTCGCCAACGTGCCTGAGGGGTTCGTCAAACTCCTCTCCTTCATTGTTCATGTCGCGATGGGGCCATCCGTGCGCCCAGTCTTCACGCTTTATCCACACAAGATCAACGACAGTCTGACTATGCACCAGGCCGCGGTGCAATTCAGGGGAGGCCATGCTGAAGTACACCGTCTCCGATTCGTGGGGAGAGCCATGCCTACAGAAAGGCATGCTATGCAGATGGCTTCCCGCGAGACGATAGACCGTCTTCAGGATGTTCTTTCGGCAATGAAGACCCGTCGCTACCGCTACCTTCCATGCCATGTGCCTTACACCTGTCACTACTCTTTCTCTTGCCCCAGAGGAGAGCGAGACGAAGCCTTTGAGATGCTTGTCGAGTACCTCCGAGCCCTGGAGGCAGCATTTGACTGCATGGTGGACGACCTTGTAGCTGCACGCATGGACTCAGTTCATGGCTGTGCTGCTAACAGGAGGGAACTCCTGCACACCGCTCCACCACTGACTTTTGTGTCATCCACAGCCTCTCACTCACCTACCATACTCGCCGCTGCTCATCATCTGCCTACCACAGAGGCATTTAACCAGGCTATTGCACCCACTCCCGTCCGCTCTGCACCACTTGTTGCACCCACTCCCGTCCGCTCTGCACCACTTGTTGCACCCACTCCCATACGTGCTACCCCACCTATTCCACCCACTTGTATTCGTGTTATTCCGCCTAAGGCACCTGCTCCATCAGCTCAGCATAACGTTTCTCGTCTGGAACCCATTAGCGAGGAGGAGGTTGATTCCCCAGCGTCTTTGCGTCTCACCCTCGGCATGCCAAGGGAGATCCTCACCATCTCTGACTAAGTACGCATAGACGCCATGCGATGTATCAACTTGTGTAATATGTTTTTATGTACTTAGGTTGTGAGAAGTAGCCTGTTTGCGCACCATGTAGGATCTGGAGGAGTGCACTAGTTAAATAACATGTCAGGATTATGTACGCATATCCTGAGTGATGTAATGTATAATTACGCCCGCGTATAAGATATGCACTAGTCCTTCTCCGCAGGCAATCGTGTGTTTCCAAAAAAAACTACTATGGAGTTTAAAAATGTTCCTTGTGTGTGATTTTATTGACTTTTGCAACTCTCCTTCCTGTCTTACGAGTTCACAAATATATCCCCAGAGTGAAAGATGTCTCGTCCTTGGACGCGCTCCATGCCAACTCAGCCAGAAGAAAATTATGGCACACCGCAGAACCAGAATTTCACTCAGGGTCAGACAAGTCAACAGGACAGTGAAACAGCTTTTACACAAGTTTGTCGTTTGTATGAACAGAGTCAGCAGCAACACCAGGAAATGATGAACCAATTCATCAATATGGGAAGTAACCGTGGTCAGTATCAACCGCAATCCAAATTATCTGAGTTACAAAAGACGTGTCCTCCAACATTTTCTCATACTGACAAGCCTCTTGAGGCCGAGGACTGGCTTCGAGACATGGAGAGAAAATTAATTATCGCACAGTGTTCAGACCGTGAAAAAGTACTGTATGCACCACATTACCTCACAGGTGCAGCTGCATCGTGGTGGGAGAACTTCCTGCACATGCACCCCAACGAAAATGAAATCACCTGGGAAAATTTCAAAGAAGGTTTTCGTGGGGCACATATTCCTAAGAGTGTCATGAAAATCAAGAAGAAGGAATTTGATGAACTCAAGCAAAGAACCATGACAGTGTCAGAATACAACAACCAATTCACACTGCTGTCTCGCTACGCCAATGAAGAACGCATGACCGAGAGCAAGAAGATGGAAAAATTCTTGGAAGGCCTGGCACCCGCCCTTAAGTGCCAGCTAGTTGTGCACACCTTCCCAGATTTTAAAACACTGGTGGATAAGGACATTACCCTGGAAAATGAGCGGCGTAGCCTGGAAGATATCCGCAAACGGAAAAGGGACCAGACAAATTTTTCTCGCAATCATAGAAGCAAGAAGGAATTTCAGAAGGGGGATTCACACAAAACCCCGATGAATAATTCACGTCCAACCAAGAATTTCCATGCAAGAGACAAAGAGTTCACCTATCGCCCAGGCGTTACATGTTATGCTTGTGGAGAAGAAGGGCGCTATGCCAAGCAGTGTCCCAAGCCAAGGAACTCAAACCCGAAGCTCAATAATGGTGGAAATAATTCAGCACCAAAACGAAGCAATTTCAACCCCAACAACAACCACCATAAAGGTCACTTGAACCACGTGACCCGAGAGGAAGCACAGAACGCCCAGATATCGTACTCGGTACGTACCCCGTCAACACAATACCTGCCATGGTTTTGTTTGATTCTGGAGCTTCTCACTCGTTCGTTTTGAAAAGTTTTGCTTTGCAAAATAATTTTTGGATGCTTCCCTTGGAAAAATCAATGGTCATCAAGTCCCCTGGGATCAAGCAAGTGACCCAGAGTTACTGTCAAGGTGTGGTTATTGAATTTGAAGGATTGAAATTTTACGCCAACCTTATTGTACTGGAAAGCAAAGGACTGGATGTCATCCTAGGAATGGATTGGTTGACCACCAACAAAGGTTTTATTGACTGCTTCAACCGTACCGTGATTCTCACCCACCATCAAGGGAAGAAAATAAAAGTTTCAGCCAAAGAGAGACAAATACCTCGACAACCTAGATTAAACAAGGTGGACGTTTCTGAGCTGAATAAGGTTCCAGTGGTATGTGAATTTCCAGATGTATTTCCAGAAGAACTACCAGGCATGCCACCAGAATGAGAGATAGAATTCAGCATTGAGCTAGCACCCAGGACCACTCCCATTTACAAGAAACCTTACAGAATGGCACCATCCGAATTGGTAGAATTGAAGAAGCAAATAAAAGAATTATTGGAGAAAGGATACATACGAGCCAGCTCCTCACCTTGGGGTTCTCCAATTTTATTTGCCAAGAAGAAGGATGGAACAATGAGGTTGTGTATTGATTATCAAGCTCTCAACATGGTCACAATCAAGAACAAATACCCAATGCCACGAATAAATGATTTATTCGATCAGCTCGCACAGGCCAGAGTCTTCTCAAAAATGGATTTGAGATCAGGATACCACCAGTTAAAAGTGCGAACAGAAGATATTCCCAAGACCGCATTTACCTCCAGATATGGGCTGTATGAGTTCACCGTAATGCCATTTGGGCTAACCAACGCTCCCACATATTTTGTTCACCTCATGAACAAAGTGTTCATGAAGTATATGGACAAGTTTGTTGTGGTGTTCATCGACGATATTCTGATATATTCCAAAACACCAGAAGAGCACGCCGAACATATCAGGATTGTACTCGGAGAACTCAGGAAACATCAACTATACGCCAAGTTCAGCAAATGTGAATTTTGGCTAAGGCAGGTGGGTTTTCTGGGCCACGTGCTAACCCAAGAAGGTATTGCAGTAGATCCGGAAAAAGTCAAGGCCGTACTTGGCTGGAAACCGCCAGCTAACGTAACGGACATACGGAGTTTCTTGGGAATGGCAGGCTATTATCAGAGATTTATTGAAGGATTCTCCACTATAGCAAAGCCCATGACACAATTGCTCAAGAAAGGCAAGAAATTTGAATGGATCGAAGCATGTGAGAAAAGCTTCCAAGAGCTAAAAAGAAAATTAACAACGGCACCAGTACTAATTGTGCTAGATATACACAAGAACTTTGAGGTATATTGTGACGCATCCCGGAAAGGCCTCGGATGCGTATTGATGCAAGAAGGCAAGGTAGTTGCGTATGTCTCTAGAAAACTACGCAAGCATGCGGAAAACTATCCCACTCATGACTTGGAATTGGCAGCAGTCATCCATGCACTCAAGGAATGGAGACACTTCCTGCTTGGGAATCGTTGTGAGATATACACCGACCATAAGAGTCTTAAGTATATTTTCACACAGCCAGAGTTAAATCTACGGCAACGACGCTGGTTAGAATTGGTGAAGGATTATGATGTTGGAATCCACTATCATCCTGGAAAAGCAAACGTTGTGGCAGATGCACTCAGCCGCAATCCCAGCACGGAAGACAACAGTATGCCAAGATTGAGGCCAGAATTTCAACAGGAATTTGCCCGACTCAATCTCATAATGGTCACCGAAGGCAGTGTATCAAATATCGAACTACAGCCTACCCTGATGGAAAGTATCAAGGAAGCCCAGCACGGACACCCCAGCATTGAGGGCATAAAGAGAAAAGTGAGTTTGGGAAGAGCCTCAGAATTCAACATAGATGAGCAAGGAATATTGTGGTACGGAGAAAGGCTATGCATACCAAATGTCAAGGACGTCAAACAACAGATATTAACTGAGAGTCACACAGCTCCGTATTCAATCCATCCTGGAGGGACAAAAATGTACAAAGACCTTCAGGAAATTTTTTGGTGGCACGGTATGAAGAGAGATATAGCCACGTTCATTGCATGCTGTGACTCTTGTCAACGTATCAAGGCCGAGCATCAGAAACTAGCCGGACTGTTACAGCCAAATAAGATACCCGAGTGGAAATGGGATGAGATTGGAATGGACTTTATCGTTGAACTACCACAGTCACAACACGGAAACAATGCCATATGGGTCTTAACCGATAGATTAACCAAGGTGGCACATTTTATTCTGGTAAAAACAACTTACACCACTCAGAGACTAGCCAGACTTTATCTCGCCCGTATCGTCTGCCTACATGGAGTCCCTAAGACTATTATCTCTGATAGAGGCACACAGTTCGTCTCTACATTCTGGGATCACCTACAACAGGCACTGGGAACCCAACTAGCCTTCAATACCGCATACCATCCCCAGACTGATGGACAAACGGAATGCGTAAACCAAATCTTAGAAGACATGCTAAGAGCCTGTGTCCTCACCTACGGGAACAGTTGGGAAGAAAGTTTGCCATATGCAGAGTTCGCATACAACAACAGCTATCAAGCCAGCTTGCAAATGGCACCATTTGAAGCACTATATGGGAGAAGATGTCATACCCCGCTAAATTGGTCAGAGACCGGGGATAGCCATATCTTTGGCCCAGATATGCTCAAAGAGGCCGAGGAGAAAGTTAAGACGATTAGAGAATGACTCAAAACAGCTCATAGTCGGCAAAAGAGTTATTACGACCGAAAGCATCGGGAAATCAGTTTTGAACCCGGAGAATTGGTATACCTGAGAGTTTCTCCTATGAAGGGTCTGCAACGATTCAAGATTAAGGGGAAACTAGCACCAAGATTCATCGGACCATTCATATAGTGGCCCGACAAGGCAAGGTAGCCTACCAGCTGGACCTGCCCGGAGACTTGTCCGGTATCCACAACGTGTTTCACATCTCGCAGTTGAGAAAATACATAAGCAACCCAGAGAAGCAAGTTTCACACGAGTATATTGACGTGCAACCAGACCTCACTTACCGGGAGCACCCGATAAAAATATTGGGAGAATCTGAGAGGAGGACCCGACAGAAAACCATTAAGTTTTTCAGAGTTCAATGGAGCAATCACACCGAGAATGAAGCAACTTGGGAGAGCGAAGATTTTCTTCGGACCGAGCACCCACACCTGTTTAAGGATCAGCTAAAATCTCGGGGACGAGATTTTTCCTAAGGGGTAGGTGCTGTGACACTCCAATTTTTTTTGTGATTTTGTTTTCAGAAAGAACCTTGCTTGGTTTCAAAGAAGGTCTTTTAAACCCTTCCTAACAACCATCTTATAAGTTTGCCCTCTCAAAAATCCTTTTCTTGGATTTGGTTTCTTTTAAAATGAAAACCCTTTTAGTTTTGGGCTATTTGTGGTTTTGATCCCTTCAAAAAAAATTTCTCCATGCTTCCTATGGTGAAATTTTCCCAAAAACCTTTCCTCCCACTTTAGTTCAACCCTAACATTCTGTCCAAACCAATAAAATCCAATTTTGGATTTTATTCCAACTATTTCTCCTCCCAAAATAATTCTGTCTATACTTTTGAGCCTAGGTGGTTTGCAAAGCAAGTGCTCTATTGCTTTTGATTTTTGACCTCATCTCAACACCTCTGGATAGTCCTTTGTACCCACAACCCAGAACCATCTTGATCCACTCTTCTCCTGTTCAAAATTTTCAAATTGCACTCACTGCAAGTTTGGACCAGATTTGCCAAATTTGGTGAAATTCATATCTACACGTCTCCAAAAATTCCACAAATATTCAGGCAGCCCCTAGGTGCAATGAGAGGTCCCTCCACCAAAAATCAGCTCAAGGAAAAATCCCTACATGCCTGGATCATTCTGTCGAACACCTTGCGTGCACTATTCTTGTCACATTCAGTTAAATTCAGACATTCAGAGTCGATCTTCGTCAGTGACTTCAGTCACGAGCTCACAGTGCGCTTGGCACATAGCTCACGGCCAGGCTTGCTTGTCCAGAGCCTCATACGCGCGCTTGGTGCCGTCCTGGCGTCGGTGGCGCCCTGGCTCGCCTGCGCCGGCGTGTCTCGCGGTGGCCGTAGCACCGTAGCGGCCGATAGGAAGCAGACCGGCGGCGCAACGCTGTTCGGCGCTGCCCAAGCGTCCTGGTGGCTCCGCGTGGCCACCTCCTTGCCAGCGCACGCATGCGACACCGTCTCCGTGGCGCGGCACGCGCAGAGCACGCTCTCTGCCGCCGACGGGCCGTGCGGCCGTTCCGTTGAGGGCAGGCCGTAAACCTCCCTCCCGTGCTGAGCTGGACCCTAAAATGGCACCACTACTTCACCTAGGCGATGCTCAAGCCCCTAAGCCTACCGCCCGGCCACAGCGCCGCCATAATCAACTCGCCGGACTTATCCGTTCACGGCAACCGACTCGGGCCGGCTATATATAGCACCCCGAGCCCGCTCTCGCCCCCGCACGACTCCACTACCCCACTAGACCTTACCCAGCCTCTGGGAGAGCCCCGAGGGGCCCTTCTTCCCCGACTCCGGCCGCCCCATTCCGCCTCAGCCTCCATCTTGATTCACTCCGGTAAGGCCGTCTCCGGCGCCCTATCCTCGTCGGATACCTCCACATACTATCGTGAGTCTAACCCCGTCACCAATTCCACCTCCGCAGCTCTCTCCGGCGAGCTCCACGACCACCCAAATCACCATCCGCCGGAGCAAGCATCGCCGCCGACGTGGTACTCGCCGGCGACCACCACCACCACCCACAGACGCGGAACGGTGCATTGATCCCGAAGGTAACCCCCGATCACCTTGCCTCGCCGTGGATCGCCGCCCGCGACCACCGCACCTCTCGGGTGCCGTCACGCTCTGTTTCTCTGTTTGAACTTTCAAACCCGATAGGTGGGGCCCTCCTGTCAGCCTCACAGTCGTTTCGTTTAAAGGAAACACTATCTGTACTTTTCCGTTGAACCCCCTGGAAGTTATCTGTTTCATTACAGATGAGTCCTTGGGTTAAAACTCCTATAACTTTTTATCAGAAAGGAATTTTTGAGTGATTCTTTTTCTGTTCTCTTTAGATTTTTGTCTAGTTTTTTATCGTATTTATTTGAAAAATATTTGGACCACTTTTATGTACACTCACGATATTTACGTTGCGTACGTATTTTTCTTATACTGTAGATACCGAAGGAGGTGACGGAGCCACAAACTTCGCACAGTTAGACTCCGACTACTCCGAACCAGGCAAGCATGTTTGAACTCTTGATATGATGAGTGTTGTTGCATGTTTGCATTTTTGTATAGTCATGGCATGTTTATGAACATCACTTTGCATGATATATCTCATGCACGTAATCGGAAAGTAAGTTTTGGAAAGCATTATGTTGTTGGATACATATTTGCAAAGCCATGTATTGGTATGAGGATGGGTAAGATGGCAGTGTTGTGACATGCCAATCTCATGCCGGATTATTTGACTTCCGTGTCGACATGACACAATTCACATCCCCATTCATTCCATCCTATACTGTCACATATTTTCCGAAAGGAATATGGCATAGTAAGTTGCAAATCATTTTCTGGGTACACACCAAGTGGAGAGGCCGGGATGAGGGTTCCATGGCCCTGGATTAAAGCCCGTCATCCGGTCAGGGGGCATGGGTGTTTTCGGTTGGGACCGAGAGGGGGGCACCCCTTAGAGCGCGTGTATAGAAATTTGATCCCATGCTATTCGAGGTTGTGGCCTCCCCGTCTCAAAGTTTTTCTTGGACGTTGGCCAGGGTGATTCCTGGCAACGTGAGGTGAAATGGGTGTGTACTAGTTAAATGTGTTTCTACTGAAATACCGTAAACGGAACTAGTACTTCGTGACTACGGAAATCCGTTGGCTGTGTTCAGTTCTTCCAAACTCTGCAGAGTCTCAATCTTTCAATTATCTTGTACTTTGTTCAAGTACTATAATTATCTTATCTTGTCAGGTATTCAGCCTCAGTGACAAAAACTCCGGTGGGATTTATGTGAAATAAATCCGGTTAAAAGATTATTCTTGTGGATGGACTAATCTCGTTATTTACATTTATTACAAAGCCTTGTCTGTGATGTCGCTCAGACGTCCGACGGTGGCATACCTGTTATTTACATTTGTTATAAGCCCCGTTTGTGATGTCACTCAGACGTCCGACGGTGGCATATCTGTTATTTACTTTTGTTATAAGCCCTGTCTGTGATGTCGCTCAGACGTCCGGCGGTGGCATACCTGTTGTTTACCTTTGTTATAAACCCTGTCTGTGATGTCGCTCAGACGTCCGACGGTGGCATACCTGTCAATTGCTTTTGTTATAAGCCCTGTCTATGATGTCGCCTAGACGTCCGACTATGGTATTTCTTTTAAAACCCT
>NC_057801.1:87613777-87623466 GCF_018294505.1 Triticum aestivum | reverse complement strand
TGGCATTTCTTTTAAGCCCTGTCTGTGATGTCGCCCAGACGTCCGACTGTGGTATTTCTTTTAAAGCCCTTTATGTGATGTCGCCCAGACGTCCGACTGTGGTATTTCCTTTAAAGCCCTTTATGTGATGTCGCCCGGACGTCCGACTGTGGCATTTCTTTTAATCCCTTTATGTGGTGTCACTTAGACGCCCGACCGCGGCATGCTTTTTATTTATTTACCTTTCATGGCGTCGCTCCAGACACCCGATCGGTTTTTCTGCTATTTATTTTATTTATCATGTCCTGAAAAATCTTACCATTGTTATATGAGCATCATCCTTTATTCATGACGCATTCATGCATTCATTGATTATATCTTTTGTCCGAACTGTCTTGCGAGTACTTTCAAGTACTCACCCGGCTTGTTGATTTGGCCAGATGCTGATGAAGGCGATCTCTTGGATGAAGAGTTTGATAGAGAGTCCGACGCCTAGAGGAGTCCCAGTCAGTCCAGTGCGATCCTGTCTTGGTCATTGTATTATCCGCTTCCGCAACCCCGAATAAATTCATCGAGCCTCACTTCGACGCTCGATGTACTGCCAGTAGAAGTCAAGTTATCCACCACCACTTTTCCCTCGAGCTAGTAGCATGCCACCCCATCCCTGTGTCATAACCGCCCATATGTAATATATTGGCGAGTCTGTAATAAATTGTTGAGCAGCCTCAGCTCAACCCTGTAATATATTTGATGCTACTGGTTCTCTGTTTATCAAGCTTTGTCTACCAGGAAGGATGACTTTTCCTATACTGGGATTTAAAGATTGGTTTTCTCAATAAATATTTTTATTGAAAAACCGGTCGTGACAGACTTGGTAACCAGAGCCAGGCTGACTGTAGGAAGCCACTAGGTGCGATCGCTAATTGGTTATTAGCATGATAGAGTTTTTCATATTTTTACAAATGTAGTCATTTTCTGATAGTCAGCATAAAAATTTATGATCTGACCACTCAGAATTTTTGCCTACTTTTGTAGATGGCCGGCAACGACTGCGAGTCTCAGATGTTCGCCAACATGCCTGAGGAGTTCGTCAAACTCCTCTCCTTCATCGTTCAGGTCGCGATGGGGCCATCCGTCCGCCCAGTCTTCACGCTTTATCCACACAAGATCAACGACAGTCTGACTATGCACCAGGCCGCGGTGCAATTCAGGGGAGGCCATGCTGAAGTACACCGTCTCCGATTCGTGGGGAGAGCCATGCCTACAGAAAGGCATGCTATGCAGATGGCTGCCCGCGAGACGATAGCCCGTCTTCGGGATGTTCTTCCGGCAATGAAGACCCGTCGCTACCGCTACCTTCCATGCCATGTGCCTTACACCTGTCACTACTCTTTCTCTTGCCCCAGAGGAGAGCGAGACGAATCCTTTGAGATGCTTGTCGAGTACCTTCGAGCCCTGGAGGCAGCATTCGACTGCATGGTGGACGACCTTGTAGCTGCACGCATGGACTCAGTTCATGGCTGTGCTACTAACAGGAGGGAACTCCTGCACACCGCTCCACCACTGACTTTTGTGTCATCCACATCCTCTCACTCACCTACTATACTCGCCACTGCTCGTCGTCTGCCTACCACAGAGGCATTTAACCAGGCTATTGCACCCACTCCCGTCCGCTCTGCACCACTTGTTGCACCCACTCCCATATGTGCTACCCCACCTATTCCACCCACTCGTATTCGTGTTATTCCGCCTAAGGCAGCTGCTCCATCAGCTCAACATAACGTTTCTCGTCTGGAACCCATTAGCGAGGAGGAGGTTGATTCCCTAGCGTCTTTGCGTCTCACCCTCCGCAGGCCAAGGGAGATCCTCACCATCTCCGACTAAGTACGCATAGACGCCATGCGATGTATCAACTTGTGTAATATGTTTTTATGTACTTAGGTTGTGAGAAGTAGCCTGTTTGCGCACCATGTAGGATCTGGAGGAGTGCACTAGTTAAATAACATGTCAGGATTATGTACGCATATCCTGAGTGATGTAATGTATAATTATGCCTGCGTATAAGATATGCACTAGTCCTTCTCCGCGCGCAATCATGTGTTTCCAAAAAAAACTACTATGGAGTTTAAAAATGTTCCTTGTGTGTGATGTTATTGACTTTTGCAACTCTCCTTCCTGTCTTACGAGTTCACAAATATATCCCCAGAGTGAAAGATGTCTCGTCCTTGGATGCGCTCCATGCCAACTCAGCCAGAAGAAAATTATGGCACACCGCAGAACCAGAATTTCACTCAGGGTCAGACAAGTCAACAGGACAGTGAAACAACTTTTACACAAGTTTGTCGTTTGTATGAACAGAGTCAGCAGCAACACCAGGAAATGATGAACCAATTCATCAATATGGGAAGTAACCGTGGTTAGTATCAACCGCAATCCAAATTATCTGAGTTACAAAAGACGCGTCCTCCAACATTTTCTCATACTGACAAGCCTCTTGAGGCCGAGGACTGGCTTCGAGACATGGAGAGAAAATTAATTATCGCACAGTGTTCAGACCGTGAAAAAGTACTATATGCACCACATTACCTCACAGGTGCAGCTGCATCGTGGTGGGAGAACTTCCTGCACATGCACCCCAACGAAAATGAAATCACCTGGGAAAATTTCAAAGAAGGTTTTCGTGGGGCACATATTCCTAAGAGCGTCATGAAAATCAAGAAGAAGGAATTTGATGAACTCAAGCAAAGAACCATGATAGTGTCAGAATACAACAGCCAATTCACACTGCTGTCTCGCTACGCCAATGAAGAACGCATGACCGAGAGCAAGAAGATGGAAAAATTCTTGGAAGGCCTGGCACCCGCCCTTAAGTACCAGCTAGTTGTGCACACCTTCCCAGATTTTAAAACACTGGTGGATAAGGCCATTACCCTGGAAAATGAGCGGTGTAGCCTGGAAGATATCCGCAAACAGAAAAGGGACCAGACAAATTTTTCTCGCAATCACAGAAGCAAGAAGGAATTTCAGAAGGGGGATTCACACAAAACCTCGACGAATAATTCATGTCGAACCAAGAATTTCCATGCAAGAGACAAAGAGTTCACCTATCGCCCAGGAGTTACATGTTATGCTTGTGGAGAAGAAGGGCACTATGCCAAGCAGTGTCCCAAGCCAAGGAACTCAAACCTGAAGCTCAATAATGGTGGAAATAATTCAGCACCAAAACAAAGCAATTTCAACCCCAACAACAACCACCGGCAAGGTCACTTGAACCACCTGACCCGAGAGGAAGCACAGAACGCCCCAGATATCGTACTCGGTACGTACCCCATCAACACAATACCTGCCATGGTTTTGTTTGATTCTGGAGCTTCTCACTCATTCGTTTCGAAAAGTTTTGCTTTGCAAAATAATTTTTCGATGCTTCCCTTGGAAAAATCAATGGTCATCAAGTCCCCTGGGATTAAGCAAGTGACCCAGAATTACTGTCAAGGTGTGGTTATTGAATTTGAAGGATTGAAATTTTACGCCAACCTTATTGTACTGGAAAGCAAAGGACTGGATGTCATCCTAGGAATGGGTTGGTTGACCACCAACAAAGGTTTTATTGACTGCTTCAACCGTACCGTGATTCTCACCCACCATCAAGGGAAGAAAATAAAAGTTTCAGCCAAAGAGAGACAAATACCTCGGCAACCTAGATTAAACAAGGTGGACGTTTCTGAGCTGAATAAGGTTCCAGTGGTATGTGAATTTCCAGAAGAACTACCAGGCATGCCACCAGACCGAGAGATAGAGTTCAGTATTGAGCTAGCACCCGGGACCACTCCTATTTACAAGAAACCTTACAGAATGGCACCATCCGAATTGGTAGAAGTGAAGAAGCAAATAAAAGAACTATTGGAGAAAGGATACATACGAGCCAGCTCCTCACCTTGGGGTTCTCCAATTTTATTTGCCAAGAAGAAGGATGGAACAATGAGGTTGTGTATTGATTATCGAGCTCTCAACATGGTCACAATCAAGAACAAATACCCAATGCCACGAATAAATGATTTATTCGATCAGCTCGCACAGGCCAAAGTCTTCTCAAAAATTGATTTGAGATCAGGATACCACCAGTTAAAAGTGCGAACAGAAGATATTCCCAAGACCGCATTTACCTCCAGATATGGGCTGTATGAGTTCACCGTAATGCCATTTGGGCTAACCAACGCCCCCACATATTTTGTTCACCTCATGAACAAAGTGTTCATGAAGTATATGGACAAGTTTGTTGTGGTGTTCATCGACGATATTCTGATATATTCCAAAACACCAGAAGAGCACGCCGAACATCTCAGGATTGTACTCGGAGAACTCAGGAAACATCAACTATACGCCAAGTTCAGCAAATGTGAATTTTGGCTAAGGCAGGTGGGTTTTCTGGGCCACGTGCTAACCCAAGAAGGTATTGTAGTAGATCCGGAAAAGTCAAGGCCATACTTGGCTGGAAACCGCCAGCTAACGTAACGGACATACGGAGTTTCTTTGGAATGGCAGGCTATTATCGGAGATTTATTGAAGGATTCTCCACTATAGCAAAGCCCATGACACAATTGCTCAAGAAAGGCAAGAAATTTGAATGGACCGAAGCATGTGAGAAAAGCTTCCAAGAGCTAAAAAGAAAATTAACAACGGCACCAGTACTAATTGTGCCAGATATACACAAGAACTTTGAGGTATATTGTGACGCATCCCGGAAAGGCCTCGGATGCGTATTGATGCAAGAAGGCAAGGTAGTTGCGTATGTCTCTAGACAACTATGAAAGCATGAGGAAAACTATCCCACTCATGACTTGGAATTGGCAGCAGTCATCCATGCACTCAAGGAATGGAGACACTTCCTGCTTGGGAATCGTTGTGAGATATACACAGACCATAAGAGTCTTAAGTATATTTTCACACAGCCAGAGTTAAATCTACGGCAACGACGCTGGTTAGAATTGGTGAAGGATTATGATGTTGGAATCCACTATCATCCTGGAAAAGCAAACGTTGTGGCAGATGCACTCAGCCGCAATCCCAGCACGGAAGACGACAGTATGCCAAGATTGAGGCCAGAATTTCAACAGGAATTTGCCCGACTCAATCTCATAATGGTCACCGAAGGCAGTGTATCAAATATCGAACTACAGCCTACCCTGATGGAAAGTATCAAGGAAGCCCAGCACGGACACCCCAGCATTGAGGGCATAAAGAGAAAAGTGAGTTTGGGAAGAGCCTCAGAATTCAACATAGATGAGCAAGGAATATTGTGGTACGGAGAAAGGCTATGCGTACCAAATGTCAAGGACCTCAAACAGCAGATATTAACTGAGAGTCACACAACTCCGTATTCAATCCATCCTGGAGGGACAAAAATGTACAAAGACCTTCAGGAAATTTTTTGGTGGCACGGTATGAAGTGAGATATAGCCACGTTCATTGCATGCTGTGACTCTTGTCAACGTATCAAGGCCGAGCATCAGAAACCAGCCGGACTGTTACAGCCAAATAAGATACCCGAGTGGAAATGGGACGAGATTGGAATGGACTTTATCGTTGGACTACCACGGTCACAACATGGAAACAATGTCATATGGGTCATAACCGACAGATTAACGAAGGTGGCACATTTTATTCCGGTAAAAACAACTTACACCACTCAGAGACTAGCCAGACTTTATCTCGCCCGTATCGTCTACCTACATGGAGTCCCTAAGACTATTATCTCCGATAGAGGCACACAGTTCGTCTCTGCATTCTGGGATCACCTACAATAGGCACTAGGAACCCAACTAGCCTTCAGTACCGCATACCATCCCCAGACTGATGGAAAAACGGAACGCGTAAACCAAATCTTAGAAGACATGCTAAGAGCCTGTGTCCTCACCTACGGGAACAGTTGGGAAGAAAGTTTGCCATATGCAGAGTTCGCATACAACAACAGCTATCAAGCCAGCTTGCAAATGGCACCATTTGAAGCACTATATGGGAGAAGATGTCATACCCCGCTAAATTGGCCAGAGACCGGGGATAGCCATATCTTTGGCCCAGATATGCTCAAAGAGGCCGAGGAGAAAGTTAAGACGATTAGAGAACGACTCAAAACAGCTCAAAGTCGGCAAAAGAGTTATTACGACCAAAAGCATCGGGAAATCAGTTTTGAACCCAGAGAATTGGTATACCTAAGAGTTTCTCCTATGAAGGGTCTGCAACGATTCAAGATTAAGGGGAAACTAGCACCAAGATTCATCGGACCATTTCATATAGTGGCCCGACAAGGCAAGGTAGCCTACCAGCTGGACCTGCCCGGAGACTTGTTCGGTATCCACAACGTTTTTCACATGTCGCGGTTGAGAAAATACATAAGCAACCCAGAGAAGAAAGTTTCACACGAGTATATTGACGTGCAACCAGACCTCACTTACCGGGAGCATCCGATAAAAATATTGGGAGAATCTGAGAGGAGGACCCGACAGAAAACCATTAAGTTTTTCAGAGTTCAATGGAGCAATCAAACCGAGAATGAAGCAACTTGGGAGAGCGAAGATTTTCTTCGGACAGAGCACCCACACCTATTTAAGGATCAGCTGAAATCTCGGGGACGAGATTTTTCCTAAGGGGGTAGGTGCTGTGACACTCCAATTTTTTTTGTGATTTTGTTTTCAGAAAGAACCTTGCTTGATTTGAAAGAAGGTCATTTAAACCCTTCCTAACAACCATCTTCTAAGTTTTCCCTCTCAAAAATCCTTTTCTTGGATTTGGTTTCTTTTAAAATGAAAACCCTTTTAGTTTTGGGCTCTTTCTGGTTTTGATCCCTTCAAAAAAATTTCACCATGCTTCCTATGGTGAAAGTTTCCCAAAAACCTTTCCTCCCACTATAGTTCAACCCCCTAATTCTATCCAAACCAATAAAATCCATTTTTGGATTTTATTCCAACTATTTCTCCTCCCAAAATAATTCTATCTATACTTTTGAGCCTAGGTGGTTTGCAAAGCAAGTGCTCTATTGCTTTTGATTTTTGACCTCATCTCAACACCTCTGCATAGTCCTTTGTACCCACAACCCAGAACCATCTTGATCCACTCTTCTCCTGTTCAAATTTTTCAAATAGCACTCACTGCAAGTTTGGACCAGATTTGCCAAATTTGGTGAAATTCATATCTACACATCTCCAAAAATTCCACAAATATTCAGGCAGCCTCTAGGTGCAATGAGAAGTCCCTCCACCAAAAATCAGCTCAAGGAAAAATCCCTACATGCCTGGATCATTCTGTCGAACACCTTGCGTGCACTATTCTTGTCACATTCAGTTAAATTCAGACATTCAGAGTCGATCTTCCTCAGTGACTTCAGTCACGAGCTCATAGTGCGCTTGGCACGTAGCTCACGGCCAGGCTTGCTTGTTCAGAGCCTCACACGCACGCTTGGCGCCTTCCTGGCATCGGTGGCGCCCTGGCCCGCCTGCGCCGGCGTGTCTCGCGGTGGCCGTACCGCCGTAGCGGCCGATAGGAAGCAGAACGGCGGCGCAACACCGTTCGGCGCCGCCCAAGCGTCCTGGTGGCTCCGCGTGGCCACCTCCTTGCCAGCGCACGCATGCAGCACCGTCTCCGTGGCGCGGCACGTTCAGAGCGCGCTCTCTGCCGCCGACGGGCCATGCGGCCGTTCCGTCGAGGGCAGGCCGTAAACCTCCCTCCCGTGCTGAGCTGGACCCTAAAATGGCACCACTACTTCACCTAGGCGATGCTCAAGCCCCTAAGCCTACCGTCCGGCCACAGCGCCGCCGTAATCAACTCGCCGGACTGATCCGTTCACGGCAACCGACTCGGGCCGGCTATATATAGCACCCCCGAGCCGCTCTCGCCCCCGCACGACTCCACTACCCCGCTAGACCACACCCAGCCTCTGGGAGAGCCCCGAGGGGCCCTTCTTCCCCGACTCCGGCCGCCCCGTTCCGCCTCGGCCTCCATCTTGATTCACTCCGGTAAGGCCGTCTCCGGCACCCTATCCTCGTCGGATACCTCCACATACTATCGTGAGTCTAACCCCCTCACCAATTCCACCTCCGCAGCTCTCTCCGGCGAGCTCCACGACCACCCGAATCACCGTCCGCCGGAGCAAGCATCGCCGCCGACGTGGTACTCGCTGGCTACCACCACCACCACCCACAGACGTGGAACGGTGCACTGATCCCGAAGGTAACCCCCGATCACCTTGCCTCGCTGTGGATCGCCGCCGACGACCACCGCACCTCTCTGGCGCCGTCGCGCCCTGTTTCTCTGTTTGAACTTTCAAACCCGACAGGTGGGGCCCGCCTGTCAGCCTCACAGTCGTTTCGTTTAAACGAAACGCTATCTGTACTTTTCCGCTGAACCCCCTGGAAGTTATCTGTTTCATTACAGATGAGTCCTTGGGTTAAAACTCCTATAACTTTTTATCAGAAGGGAATTTTTGAGTGATTCTTTTTCTGTTCTCTTTAGATTTTTGTTTAGTCTTTTATAATATTTATTTGAAAAATATTTGGAACACTTTTCTGTACACTCACGGTATTTACGTTGCGTATGTATTTTTCTTATACCGTAGATATCGGAGGAGGTGACGGAGCCGCAAACTTCGCACAGTTAGACTCCGACTACTCTGAACCAGGCAAGCATGTTTGAACTCTTGATATGATGAGTGTTGTTGCATGTTTGCATTTTTGTATAGTCATGGCATGTTTATGAACATCACTTTGCATGATATATCTCATGCACGTAATCGGAAAGTAAGTTTTGGAAAGCATTATGTTGTTGGATACATATTTGCAAAGCCATGTATTGGTATGAGGATGGGTAAGATGGCAGTGTTGTGACATGCCAATCTCATGCCGGATTATTTGACTTCCGTGTCGACATGACACAATTCACATCCCCATTCATTCCATCCTATACTGTCACATATTTTCCGAAAGGAATATGGCATAGTAAGTTGCAAATCGTTTTCTGGGTACACACCAAGTGGAGAGGCCGGGATGAGGGTTCCATGGCCCTGGATTAAAGCCCGTCATCCGGTCAGGGGGCATGGGTGTTTTCGGTTGGGACCGAGAGGGGGGCACCCCTTAGAGCGCGCGTATAGAAATTTGATCCCATGCTATTCGAGGTTGTGGCCTCCCCGTCTCAAAGTTTTTCTTGGACGTTGGCCAGGGTGATTCCTGGCAACGTGAGGTGAGATGGGTGTGTACTAGTTAAATGTGTTTCTACTGAAATACCGTAAACGGAACTAGTCCTTCGTGACTACGGAAATCCGTTGGCTGTGTTTAGTTCTTCCAAACTCTGTAGAGTCTCAATCTTTCAATTATCTTGTACTTTGTTCAAGTACTATAATTATCTTATCTTGTCAGGTATTCAGACTCAGTGACAAAAACTCCGGTGGGATTTATGTGAAATAAATCCGGTTAAAAGATTATTCTTGTGGATGGACTAATCTCGTTATTTACATTTATTACAAAGCCCTGTCTGTGATGTCGCTCAGACGTCCGACGGTGGCATACCTGTTATTTACTTTTGTTATAAGCCCCGTCTGTGATGTCGCTCAGACGTCCGACGGTGGCATATCTGTTATTTACTTTTGTTATAAGCCCTGTCTGTGATGTCGCTCAGACGTCCAGCGGTGGCATACCTGTTGTTTACCTTTGTTATAAACCCTG
>NC_057801.1:87566489-87613515 GCF_018294505.1 Triticum aestivum | reverse complement strand
CTGTGGCATTTCTTTTAAGCCCTGTCTGTGATGTCGCCCAGACGTCCGACTGTGGTATTTCTTTTAAATCCCTTTATGTGATGTCGCCCAGACGTCCGACTGTGGTATTTCTTTTAAAGCCCTTTATGTGATGTCGCCCAGACGTCCGACTGTGGCATTTCTTTTAAGCCCTTTATGTGGTGTCGCTTAGACGCCCGACTGCGGCATGCTTTTTATTTATTTACCTTTCGTGGCGTCACTCCAGACACCCGATCGATTTTTCAGCTATTTATTTTATTTATCAAGTCCTGAAAAATCTTACCATTGTTATATGAGCATCATCCTTTATTCATGACGCATTCATGCATTCATTGATTATATCTTTTGTCCAAACTGTCTTGCGAGTACTTTCAAGTACTCACCTGGCTTGTTGATTTGGCCAGATGCTGATGAAGGCGATCTCTTGGATGAAGAGTTTGATAGCGAGTCCGACGCCTAGAGGAGTCCCAGTCAGTCCCGTGCGATCCTGTCTTGGTCATTGTATTATCCACTTCCGCAACCCCGAATAAATTCATCGAGCCTCACTTCGACGCTCGATGTACTGCCAGTGAAGTCAAGTTATCCACCACCACTTTTCCCTCGAGCTAGTAGCATGCCACCCCATCCCTGTGTCATAACCGCCCATATGTAATATATTGGCGAGTCTGTAATAAATTGTTGAGCAGCCTCAGCTCAACCCTGCAATGTATTTGATGCTACTGGTTCTCTGTTTATCAAGCTTTGTCTGCCAGGAAGGATGACTTTTCCTATACTGGGATTTAAAGATTGGTTTTCTCAATAAATATTTTTATTGAAAAATCGGTCGTGACACCAGTTCGGCTGCCCTATGGAGTTCGACCAATTGCTTCAGTTGGTCACTCAGAGGCATCCGGAGATCGGCCCCAGTATACTGGGACCAGAACAACTTCTCCGTCGAGCTCCCCTCTTTGGCACGATAGAACTCTGTGGCATCCGATATGCTGCATGGCAGATCTGCAAATGCCCCTGGAGAGTTCCGAATTCAGGTAAGTAAAAGAAATGCCTCCTCCACATGTTTGCTTTGCATAATAAATGCCTTACCCGCCGCTATCTTCTTGGCTGCCTGGATTTCCTGGAGGGCCTCTTAGGCTTCGGCCTTGGCATCTTTCACACCCTGGAGGGCCTTTGCAAGCTTAGACTCTTGCGTCTTGAAGTCACGCTCCAAGGACTCGAACTTCTTGCCGAACTCCTGGAGCTCTTGCTGCACCTCGCCCACCCGAGCATCCTGCTTTTCACGCTCGGTGCGCTCCATGGCCGCCTTGTCTTCGGCCTTGAATATCCCTTTTTTTAGGGCATCCAGTTCGGTCGTGGCCGCTATTAAAAATCATGACACTTTTTGTTAACGTCACCAATTTTTTGTCCTTTATATAACACATGGACGGGGTATCACTTACCTTTGTTCTCTTCGAGCTGCCTCTTTGTGAGGCTGAGCTCCTCTTCGATCTGCTTCAGGTCCCGTGTGAGTCTGGTGATCTCGGCAGTGCGGGCGGCAGCAGTTAGTAGTAATGCCTACTTGTTCACATAAACATTTGTTGTTAGAGTCCTGCGGACTAAAAGTTGACCCTCCGTTTGGTTCTTATTTCCAAACACCAAACAAAGTATCAGGGGCTACTGCCTATCGGGTGATATTTTCTCACACTTTTCATTACTTACCTCAAAGACTGTTCAGAGGCTGGTGCAGGCTTCGGTCAATCCGCTTTTGGCGGACCGGACTTTCTAAATCACCGTACTCATAAGAGTACGGTGCTCTTCGTCAATGGAAGCACCGCTAAGGACTTCCAGCGAATTATCCGATGCCTCCGGCTGGACGGAGGACATCCACACGGCCGTCTCGCCCTCCTTAGCGAGGGGCTGCCTACTCGAATCTGGAACCTTTGGAGGCTCCGGTGCGATAACCGGCTGGGAGCCAGACTTGTTGTGGCTCCCGTCCGCATAATCCATGGGGATCTTAACCCCCATCTACCCGGCATGTGGGATTTCGCCTTGGGGCATCTCCAGAACCGTCGTCCCCCTGCTCTGGTATCCTTTGGGACAACACCTCGGTGTCGTCTACAGGTCGTGGGGTGGTGGCCGTCAGGAGTGAATCGCTATTCATCTTCGCTTCACTCAAGGACCCATCCGAAGAGGATGCCTCAAGATGGGACCGGGCCGGACTGCATATGCATGTCCGGCGTTATTACAAACTATGAAGTTAACTCACACAAAAAGTATTATAGAGTGCGGATACTTACGATCTCGCCAAGGGCTTGCCCGTGGGCAGCCACTCCTCCTCGCTGTAGGCGGCCGTAGTGGAGTGATCCGGAAGGGACGCCTTTCCCTTCTTCGGCGTCCCGGCCTCCCGTTGTGGGGTGGCTTTTCTTTTCTTCTCCTCCCCAATGTTGGGAGGGGGAATTTCTTCATGTTTCCCCTCGTCTCCATGGGGGGAATCTGCCTCGCCGTCCTCGGACGACGAGTCTACTACGGCCTTGCACCGGAGGCCCTTCTTGGTCCTCGCGGCCGCTTTCTTGGACCCTTCGGCCTCCCCGGACGTGGCGGCCTTCTTCTTCTTCTTCTTCTTCTTCTCCCCTTTGTGGGAAGAGCGCGTCTCATCCTCTTCGGACGAGGCGTCCGGTGCAACCTTCTTCTTCGACACCTTATAAGGCGCCGGGACTAGCATCTCCGTCAGGAGTGCGGTTGCTGGATCTTCCGGCAACGGAGCCGGGCAGTCGATCCGCTCCACCGTCGTCACGTAATCCTGTTTGACAATCGTGGTAACCTAAAATCCTCCCACGAACATGCTGCAAAAGGTACATCTAGTAATATTCAGAGAACTTACCGGATTGGCGAGCCGCGCGGCACTGAGCCCGCTGTCCTCGGAGGTGGAAGGAGGAACTTCGGTGGCCTTGAACATCACCTTCTAGACGTCCTTATGCGTCGTGCCGAAAAGCTCTCGCAATTTCTGGTGTTCGGCCGGATCGAACTCCCACAAAGTGAATGCCCGTCTTTGACACGGGAGGATCCGGCGGACGAGCATGACCTGGACCACATTGACAAGCTTGGTCTTCTTCTCTGTCATGTTTTTGATGCTGTTCTGCAGTCCGGTCAGCTCCGCGGGTTCGCCCCAGCCCAGGCCCTTCTTTTCCCAGGAGGTGAGCCGCATGAGGATTCCGGATCGGAATTCGGGGGTCGCCGCCCAATTGGCGTCGCGTGGCTCGGTGATGTAGAACCACCCCGATTGCCATCCTTTCACGGTCTCCACAAAGGAGCCGTCAAGCCAGGTAACATTGGGCATTTTGCCCACCATGGCACCTCCGCACTCCACTTGCTGGCCGCTGACGATCTTTGGCTTCACGCAGAAGATTTGTAACCACATGCCGAAGTGGGGTTTGATGCGGAGGAAGGCCTCGCACATGATGATAAATTCTGAAATGTTGAGGATGAAATTTGGGGCTAGATCATGAAAATCTAGCCCATAATAAAACATGATCCTGCTGACGAACGGGTGAAGTGGAAAACCCAGTCCACGGACGAAATGAGAGAGAAATACTACTCTCTCCTGAGACTTTGGAGCAGGGGTGATCTGTCCCTCTGCCGGAAGCCTGTGCACGACGTTTGCGGCCAGGTATCCGGCCACCCGAAGCTTGGTAATGTCCTCCTCCGTGACGGAGGAGGCCATCCACTTGCCTCCCGCTTCGGACATGCTGCGAATGGTCCTACGGAGAAGGTGAGAACTTTTGCGCTGGGGCTCGAGAGTGCGAGGATGGATGAGCAAAGGAGGACGAAGGCGTGGATAAGAATGGGGGATACTTGCCTCTTTACAGAGGTGGCGAAAACTGTGCGCTTCCCCGCTTGCCCGTTAAAATTGCTTACTTTCCAAGCGCCACATTAAATGGCACAGTTGGGTTACCCGTACCCGTATTAATGAGAATCCCGTGATAAGGGGACACGATCTCTGCTTCGACAAGACGTGCCAAGGAAACTGCCTCGCAATATGTGCGTTATCTGGTTGTGGAAAAACGATTCGAATGATGATTCAGCCATGGTGTGATGTCACATTATCTAAAGTTGTCAGCAGATTGTATTTGTGGAATGTTGTTCTCTCTACGGTGGTATGTGAAATTCGTCTTGCAGAGCCGGACATGATTTAAGTGTTCGGGATTTACTTTGGAGTATTCGAAGATGGAACCCGCCTTGCAATGCCGAAGACAATCTGCGTGCCGGACTCATCGTCATTGAAGCCTGGTTCAGGGGCTATTGAGGGAGTCCTGGATTAGGGGGTATCCAGACAGCCGGACTATATACTTTGGCCGGACTGTTGGACTATGAAGATACTACATTGAAGACTTCGTCCCATGTCTAGATGGGACTCTTCTTTGCGTGGAAGGCAAGCTTGGCGATTTGGATGTTAGATCTCCTTCTCTGTAAACCGACTATGTGTAACCCTAGCTGTAAGTGCATCTAGTGCCCCTTAGTGATTTTGGTGTATTGAAGACTTATAGGTTAAGGGACTAATGTGTTTGTGAGTGTACACAGGTCTATAAGTCTATGAGGAGTTTATATTTACAGAGAAAGTCAACCCCTAAAAGTGAATATCTTCGACTGAAGATTTTGGTATTCCTAAAGACTTTCATGAAGACTTTGAAAGTGAAGAAATTGGTGTGTCCATGAAGACTTGATATTCATGCGAGGAATATGAAGCTTGAAGACTTTCGTTTTCATAGTTTTGTTTTTATCTTTCTTGAGTCATAGGAAACACCGTACTGTTAAAGGGGGTCGAGGAAATACTAGGCAAAAATTTCCATGTGATGCTCAACTCAAAATCCTATACCTACCAACCCCTTTGAGTGAAGCCTTTGGAAATCTCATACAGTTCAGTCAATTTCTTCAGTGACAAAGACGAAGTTCTTCTGGTCGCTGAGGAATTTGTCCTGACTTAGGAGTTAGGAATTCGACAGTGCGGATGGCCTACACAGTGAGGAACATGATAGCCCTGAGGAATTTGAGAGTCAAATTTCCGACCGTTGCTGTGCTGCGCGCCAACTGTCCCAAAATATCTTATCCACCTAACGGTCATATCAGACAATGGCATTTATGTCTTATCATGTCGGGCTGCTCCCTAGGCTATAAATAGCCGCCCCCTACAACCACTAGCTGGTTGGCTGCTCCGAGAGAAACTTGACACTTGTCATTTGAGAGCATCCCATGCTCCGAGGACTTTGAGCGAAAATCATCGAGTGGGGAAAAACCCAAACACAAACACCTACAAACCCCAAAGTGATTGAGCATCACTGAATAGATTGATCCTGCATGGATCTAATGCTTGTTACCTTTGAAGACTATGCTTCTTCCAAACGGTTAGGCGTCATGGTCTAGAGCATCCAAGAGGAATTGTGGATCACCGAGTGACCGAGTCTGTGAAGGTTTGGAAGTCGCTTGAAGACTTACCACGAGTGATTGGATGAGGTCTGTGTGACGTTAGTTCAAGGAAAATACGGTGAGGACTTGGTGTCCTGAGCTGCGTGCTCAGCGACTGGGTGTCCGGGACTGTGTGTCCTCGAGTTTAAATACTCAGCCGCTCCAACCAGACGTACAACTAAGACAACAGTTGGAACTGGTCTACCAAATCATTGTCTTCACCAACCTAACTGGTTTTATTTCCTCAACTCTTTCATTTCCACATTACTGTGTTGAGTGATTGTTCATATCTGTGTTTCAAGACTTTGACTAAAGACTTTCTCAATTTCCTCAGTTCAATTTCTTCAGTCTGTTTGTCTTCATCTTGTGTTACCCTGTGTTTACGCTTTCTGTACTCTGTGTTTGTCTCCATTTTATCATGATGACTATGTGTGTATTCTGTTATGCTTACTTCTGAGTACTTATTCTGCTGCAAGTAGTTCTTCGCTAAGGAATTTCCTCACCGGCAAATTCCTCAGTGAAGAATTCATAAAAATCGCCTATTCACCCCCTCTAGTCGATATAACGCACTTTCAATTGGTATCAGAGCAAGGTACTCCCTTGTTCTGTGTGATTTTGGTTTAACCACATGGAGTTCTAGTTATGTCGACTGCAGGATTGAGGAACGTTTCCTGCCCCATCTTTGACGGTCATGAGTATCCTCGGTGGAAGACCATGATGAAAAAGCGACTCATGGCTATGGACAACGAACTGTGGACCGTCACCGAGATCGGTCTTACCGATCTATGCAAGATGGCTGAAGCTAATGACATTCGCAAGTACACTCTACTCAACCTCACAGCGAAGGATGTCATCTGCTCAAGTCTGTCCCGAAATCAGTTTAGGAACGTCATGCATCTCAATCACGCGAAGCTAATCTGGGACCGTCTCTCTAAGGTCTATGATGGACATCTAACTCGTCATGATCCTTGGTTTGATGATTACAAGGAATCTCTCAAAGAGATGACATTCGAACCAGAATCATCATCGTCTAACCCCTGCCTTATGGCAAACAGTGCTAAGGTAACCGAATGCTACCTATCCGAGTCCAGTGATGATGAATCTGGCGATGAATTTGGACCTAGCTATGATAAACTTGCTTCCATTGCCACTAAACAACAAAGAGCTTTGGAAAAATTTCATTACATGCTAAATAAGAGCGATGATATGTTGGGTGAAGAAATGGATCAGTCAAAAGCCTTGGCTGAAAGTCTTCAGGGACTCCATTCCAAGTTTGACGATCTTCATGGTCATCATAACGCTCTCTTATCTGATCACGAGAAACTTTCTCTTGAACTTCTTGAAAGAAAGCAAGATCTTGAGAAGTTAAGAGTGAGTTATGAAGATCTTCAGAAGGATCGCGATTCATTACTTGCTTAACAAATCAGTGCTACTCAGGAAGAATTTGTTCCTCCATGCTTAAAGTGCATTGAACATGAATCTGCTAATTCTTCACCTGAATGTTCAAATGCTTCAACTATTACAAATTCTTCACCTGCCTCTGCTATCACTAATTCCTCATCTGAGGACATTGCTAGTATCACTGACGATGCAGGGCTGAAGGAATTGTAAACGATAGGCATGTACAAAAGCCTCAAAGGGCATCAGATTCTTTGTGATGTGCTCAAAAAGCAGATCGTCAACAGAAACCCTAGGAAAGAGGGTATTGCCTTTGAGAAGAAACTCAATGCTGATGGAACATATTGGAAGCCTGAGCAGTACCCCAAAACCTCATGGGTTGCTGCAAAGGGACCTCCAGTTGATCCATCTAACTTATCTGGCTTTACATGTGAATATCCTCATTCTTCTGATGAGTCATTTGACTCCAACTATAAACTATTCAAAAATCAGAATGGTGAAGTATTTGCTAGATATATTGGCACTAACTGCAGGAACGGTTCCCCTATGAAGAAAATCTGGGCCCCCAAAAGTTATGTTGAAAGTCTTCAGGTGAATGTCCTCATGACACCACCTGTGAAGAACAGGAACCCTAGATCAAACTCTTCATATGGACCAAATTCTTCATATGGATCCAAGTCCTCATATGGACCAAATTCCTCACGTGGATCAAATTCCTCAAATGGATCAAAGTCCTCATATGAACATCATCATGCTAACCCTTCTGTTTCGCAGGGTAGAGCTAAGGGCTATGAATACGCGCATTATTCTTCAAATCATTATGTTCATAAGTCCTCGAAGAATTTCTCTGCTTATTCATATGCTTACCCTAACCCCTCTTATGTGAAACAAAGTGGACTAGCTTCTATGCCACCTTTCTCATATGGTGCTCGCAGAGTGATGAATTCTTTGCCACCCCTTAAGATGTGGGTGGTGAAGAAAAAGAACTAACTTCTTCCACAGGGTCAGGTCTCCAGACATGCTTTAACGTCTGAAGAATTTGCTGAGGGCCTGACAAAAATGCCTGAAA
This sequence comes from Triticum aestivum, assembly GCF_018294505.1. Taxonomy (NCBI): domain Eukaryota; kingdom Viridiplantae; phylum Streptophyta; class Magnoliopsida; order Poales; family Poaceae; genus Triticum; species Triticum aestivum. The sequence continues at coordinate 87,605,597 of NC_057801.1, read as the reverse complement.
GGACGCAGGCGAATCATGATGAAATGAACTTTCATTTCACACGTCCTCACACTGCTTATCTGTGCTATTGCTTGATGAAATGAACTGATGAATTTGACATCATATTCTTCACTGATGAAGTATATGAGTTCGTAAGATGCACTAATTCATCTGCAGGATGATCAGCCCAAAGCAAACGAGTGGGTCCTCGATAGTGGATGTACAAATCACATGACTGGTGACAAGAACCTATTGATGGATGCTCCCTTATCACCGTCACATCTGAAGCATATCATCTTCGCTGACAAAGGCAAAAGTCAGGTATTGGGTCTAGGTAAGGTTGCAATCTCAAAGGATCGACACATGGAAAAAGTCATGCTTGTCGAGTCCTTAGGATACAACCTCATGTCTGTCTCAATGCTTTGTGATATCGATATGGTTGTTGTCTTTGGAAGATATCATTGTTTTGTGGTCATGGAAGCCGGCCATTCCAAAGTCTTCGAAGGCTTTAGGAGAGGAGATCTGTATATTGTTGATTTCTCTACAGGACCACAACCAGCCGTGTGCTTACTGGCAAAAGCTTCAGAAGGCTGGCTATGGCATCGACGACTTGGTCATGCTGGCATGAGGAATTTGCACACGCTTGCGAAGAAGAAGCGTGTCATTGGCATTGAGAATGTCAAATTCCTCAAGGATCACTTATGCGGAGCTTGTGAAGCTGGAAAGATGACCAAGGCCAAGCATCCAGCAAAGACTATCATGACCACTACTCGTCCATTCGAATTGCTTCACATGGATCTCTTTGGTCCTAATCATTATTATGTTGTTTCAAATGATGCATCTCTATATGGATTTGTTATTGTTGATGTCTATTCTCGTTACACATGGGTACACATTGTCACTTACAAACATGAAGTGCAGGATATCTTCAAACGATTGTCCTCGAGGGCTTCAACCAACTTTGGTGTGAAGATCAAGCATATCAGAACTGACAATGGGACTGAGTTCAAGAATTCCGGTCTTGATGGCTATCTTGATGAACTTGGTCTTACTCATGAGTTATCCGCTCCTTATACTCCTCAGCAGAATGGCGTCGTGGAGCGCAAGAACAGAACCCTCGCTGAAATGGCTCGCACTATGCTTGATGAATACAAGACGCCTCGTCGATTCTGGATGAGGCAATTGATACTGCGTGCCACGTCATCAATTGGGTATATCTTCACAAATTCTTCAAGAAGACTGCCTATGAACTCCTCACTGACAAGAAACCCAATGTGAGTTATTTCAAAGTCTTCGGTGCTAAATGTTGGATTAGAGATCCTCATCACAATTCTAAATTTGCACCGAAAGCACATGAAGGTTTTATGCTTGGTTACGGAAAGGACTCGCACACCTACAGAGTCTTCAACAACGCTCTTCACAAGGTTGTTGAAACTGTAGATGTGCGGTTTGATGAAACTAATGGCTCGCAAAGAGAGCACCTACCATTTGTGAGAGATGAACCAGCACCTGAGGATTCTATCAAGTTCAAGGCTACTGAGGATGTCATTCCTACCGAAGAATCTTCTGAAGAATTCATTCCAGAACGCGAAGATCATCGAGCTAATGCACCTGAAGACAATGCTGAAGAAAATGGTGCTGAAGAAAATGCTGATCAAGTTCCTCGACGACAACTAGCTCATCCTCGCATTGCAAAAGAAGTGCAAGTTTAAAAGATCATCGATGACATTGAAGCACCAGGTCCTCTCGCCCGCTCAAAAACTTCACATTTATCTAACTTTTGTGTTCACTATGCTTTTGTCTCCATCACAGAGCCCACTAAGGTAGATGAAGCATTTATGGAGCCTGAGTGGATTCAGGCCATGCAAGAAGAATTACATCAGTCCGAGCTCAACAATGTCTGGGAACTGGTCAAACGTTCAGATCCCCACAAGCATAATATCATTGGCACAAAGTGGATCTACCGCAACAAGCAAGATGAAAATGGCCTTGTGGTGAGGAATAAGGCACGACTTGTAGCTCAAGGCTACACACAGGTTGAAGGAATTGATTTCGATGAAACTTTTGCACCTCTTGCTAGACTTGAGGCTATTCGCATATTACTTGCTTATGCTAACCATCATAATATCACTTTATATCAAATGGATGTGAAAAGTGTATTCCTCAATGGTAAGCTTGAGGAAGAAGTATATGTTGCTCAACCCCCAGGTTTTCAAGATCCAAAGAATCCTGACAAAGTCTTCAGACTCAACAAGGCCCTCTATGGTCTCAAGCAGGCCCCTCGGGCGTGGTATGATACTTCGAAGGAATTCTTCATGAAGAATGGCTTCACACCCGGTTCACTCGACCCTACTCTCTTTACTAAATCTTATGATGGTGAACTGTTTGTGTGCAAATATACTTTGATGATATTATCTTTGGCTGTACTGACCAACGTTATAGTGATGAATTTGCCTATATGATGAGTGAAGAATATCAAATGTCTATGATGGGAGAGTTGAAATTCTTCTTAGGTCTTCAAATTCGTCAACATCACAATGGCATATTCATATCTCAGGAGAAATACCTCAAGGATGTTCTAAGGAAATTCGACATGCAAGATTGCAAAGGCGTCAAAATTCCTATGCCCACAAATGGCCATCTATGCACTAATGAAAATGGTATTGACTTTGATCACAAGGTATACTGCTCCATGATTGGTTCTTTATTGTACTTATGTGCATCTAGGCCAGATATAATGCTTAGTGTTTGCATGTGTGCCCAATTTCAAGCTACACCGAAGGAATCACACCATAAGGCTGTGAAGCATATTCTTCGATATCTAGCTCACACACCAACACTAGGATTATGGTACCCCAAGGGCTCTACTTTTGATCTCATTGGATATTCTGACTCTGACTATGTTGGTGATCGTGTGGACCGCAAGTCAACATCTGGTACTTGTCATTTCCTCGGACGATCTTTGGTCTGTTGGTCCTCGAAGAAACAGAACTGCGTATCACTGTCTACTGCAGAAGCTGAGTACATTACTGTTGGTTCTTGCTGTGCTCAACTGCTATGGATGAAGCAAACCCTCAAGGACTATGGCGTCAACGTGAAGAATGTGCCTCTCCTCTGTGACAATGAGAGTGCAATCAAGATTTCTCACAACCCAGTTCAGCACTCGAAGACAAAGCACATTCAGATTCATCATCATTTTCTTTGTGATCATGTGTTGAAGGGCGACATCTCCATCGAGCACGTGAAGATTGAAGAACAGCTAGCCGATATCTTCACAAAGCCCTTGGATGAGAAGAGATTTAGCAAGTTGCGGTGTGAGCTAAATATCCTAGAATCTTCGAATGTTCTTTGAAAAAGGACACTCATCCTAACACTTATGCAAAATTGATGACTTAGATGTGCAACACATGAAGAAACGTTTTTCTTCAATCAATGAAGAATAACAATCTAAGTGTGAAGAAATTAATGAAGAATTTGATTATCTGAAATCATCATTCTTATACGTTGGGTCACGCCACCACCAAAGTTGAAAACCTTCATTTTTGAAATTCCTCAGTTTTGAAATTCTTCAGTTTTTCAAATTCTTCAACTTTGCAAAATCTTCACTTTTTCCGTCGTTTTTCTTCATTGGCTATATATATGAATTTATGTCCTCTACAGCATTCACTTATGGCTATTTCTTCAAGTTGCATTTTCTGCTAAGTGAATGTGATCGGACCCTTTCCCCTCTATGCTATACTAAACCTAATCTATTCACAAATTCTTCATGTGCGTCCTATTTGAAACTCGTTCAAACTCTTCACTGTGCCCTTGTCAGCTGAAGAAATTGCGAACGGAGCTTAAAAACTTATCTTATCCAAATTTTCGGTTTTACCGCTCAAAACGTCCCATATCCCACGATAGACTTATCTATTCACTGCGACTATAAATACCCCCTCGCCCCTTCCTCACTTCCTTTACTCCGCTCGACCGCTCTCTATCTCTCGCTCGAGCTTCTCAAACCCTAGCGGCTCCGCTACTCCATCGTCGCCGGTGAGGAAGAGCTTCACTGCCTCGACCTCGTCACTGTCGTACTCGCGCCGGCCGCGGAAATCTTCACTCCGCCGCCGCCGTAGCTGTCTTCCTCCACCGAGTTAGGGCGTGGAAGATCTGAACTGATGAGCTTCACATCTACACTTCTCAGTTCGTCGTGTTCTTCATCAAGGGTAATTAAAAGTTACTTTTACTGCCCTCTTTGATTCAAATTTTCTCTACAAAATCTTCAAAGGTGTTTTATTCTTCAAATCCTCACACACAAAACACCTCACTAGTCATCTGTTCTTGATTCGTTTCTCTAAGCATTGTTTTTCTTCAAGATTCCTCAATTGTGTGGATCCTCGATCTATACAACTCTGGAACCTAAGACAAAGAACGCTTAGTGAAATTCTTCAAGGCTCATCTGGTCAAATTCCTCAAACTTGTTCTTTTTGAAAAACCTTCTGAGAACACATATGACCTCTCCAAATTCCTCGCAACTATACTCTGTTCATAGGGACTCATGTCCGCTGCTGAATTACTAGGTTCTCATCAACTTAACTCATTTGGAGCGTTCCTCGAAGAAAACTTGCATACTTCCTCAGAGAATTCCGATTGTTCAAATTCCTCATCTGAAGAATATGGTAGATGGTAAGAAGCCACAGAAAGGAGGAAAGAGGCCAGAGGTCATGACTGCGTTTGAAATACCTGAGGCCATCTATGCTGACTATTGCACAACTGATGAAGCTAAGTTCGGAAAGGAAAATAAAATCAGCACAAGGTGCGCATACAAAGGATTGAAAGGAGATGGGCAAGAGAATGGAGGGAGTACATATATGTAACTCCAAAGTATATGTAGACATTCACACTAAATCCTCCATGCCCAAGAGCTCCATTGGCACCTGGCCAAGAAGCTGACCCCACCAGCATCAAGAGTGGTGAGGATTTTCCTGAAGAATGGGCCAAACGCCAAGCTAAGTTGGTGAGACAAGCCAAAGAAGCAGTGAGGAAATTCAATGAAGACTCTGCTGCTGCTGCTGCCACTGAGGCCTCTGTCAGGCCTAGAAAATCAATGGCAAAGAAGCCCGGTCACAAGCCAAGTGCTTCACCAACTATGCCCTCATGACCAAGTTCCTCAGCAATGCCCTCACGCACAGAATCTTCAAAGCCCTCACGACCAGATTCGTCAAATCCCTCACGGCCAGTTACTCATGGAGCTCCTGCTCCTCCAAAGTCCTCAGCTCCTGCTCCTCCAAAGTCCTCAGCTGCTCTGGCAAGGTCCTCAACACCAGTACATCTGGCCACGTGCCAAAGGACTACAAGCATCTCTATTGCCTCTGGTGCCTCAGCGAGTTCCTCAGCTGCAGCAAAATCTTCATCAGGCCCCACTCTGCTGAAGACAAAGGCAACAGCTGGTCGAGGTCCTCGGCCAAGTCCGAAGAAGAAATAGGTTGCATTCCAAGTGCCATCTGACGATGAAGCTGATGATGATGAACTTGCAGAAATAATCAGAGACAGACAAGAAAGGGCCGCTAGAGCCAAAGGCACAAATGTGCCACTACTTTTGGATCCAAGGGCGATCCTCGATTACATTGATCTCTGGCACAAGGACTCAAACACTCCTATGCCTGATTTTCATTTGACTCCAGGCCAAAGTCACATGATGACCCATTTCATCACTGAAGATAAATGGAAATTTGAGAAGGCTAGGAAGATCAAGAAGGCTCAGTTCAGGAAAGAGATGTTCCCGAGGAAAAACGTTGTCAAAATGACAACTAATGAACTACTAAAGATCCAGTCTGAAATCAAAGCCCTCAGCAATGATTTCAATGCTTGTTATGCTGATTGGCAAGGAGCCAAAGTCAGGTTTGTAAAACTGACTGAGAAGTTCACCAATGTTGCAGCCCCATCGCAGCAAGAAATTCCTCAAGCTGAATCATCTGCTCAGCCAACTGAAGAACATGCCAGCACCGCTGATGACATTCAGGCTACCGATGAAAATGCTAGTTCCAGGGCTGATGACTCCATTCCAGTCGCTAAAGAAATTGCCAAGGCATCCACTAGTGGTGCGCCTGAAGAAACTGAAGAAGTCAGGGCAACTGCATCAGTTGCGCGTGAAGAAAATCAACCAGATTCCTCAGCTCCTCCTGTGCCTACACCAACTCCTACCCTTCCATCTGCGTCATATGTAAGGAAGACCAAGGCTGTAGAGCAAGCTGCAGTGAAGAAAAGGAAAGCATCAGGTACTTAAGATACTTCAGCTCCGAAGAAAATGAAGCATATGACCAGCTCATTAGAAAATCCAATTGATGTTGTTCTGATTTCCACCATGCCATCAAAGGACCTTGTTCCATTTGCTGAAGAATATGTGATCCCTAGCGGATCTGATGAAGGAAATCATTCTTCTGCTTCGTCAGAGCAGATTGATGAAAAAATTGAAGTGGATGCGATCCCTTCGACGCCTGTTGCTTCCTCGCCAATGCCTCAGTTCACAACTGAAGAGGCTGGTGTTGAATAAATTGAAGATGAAGACATGGACATTGGCTGCACAACGTCCGTGATGAATGATGACTTTTGGGAAAGTCAGCACCCCAATTCTCCACTCTTCACCCCAATACAACAAATACATCAGTCCCCTGCACCAACCGTTCAAATGGGCTCTGAAGAAACTCATCCCACCTCGTCAGGGCATGAAGAAATTCCAGCCACTAGTCCTGAAGAACCTACTCCTGCTGATCTTTTGAACTCGCAGACTGCAAATGAAGAGGAACCAGAAATTCCTCAGCCTGAAGAACCTGAGATTGCGATTCCTGAGATTGTGATGCAAGTCACTAACACTCCTCTGCCCAAGCCAAAGGATCCCTTCTAAAAGAAGCAAAAGTTCAAGGCTGAAGGTTTCTTCAGCGAGCATGTGTTCTTCACAGATTACAACCCCTATGATTCTGCTCGCATAAGGAAGAGGCGTTTCTGGACTACTAGTCAAGCCAATTTCTATTCCTCAGTACTGTTCAACAAAGGCAAAGTCTTCGATCATGAACATATTCCTCATGTGGACATGGAGTATCTGTCGTGCTTCGAGCCAGTCCTCAGTGCTCTTCACGATGCTGGATTGCTGAATTTCTGCACTAACATCTGTGATTGGAATGAAGAACTCATTCTTCAATTTTATGCGACGCTGCACATCACAGGAAATTCTGAAGATGTGAATTCATGGGTGCTGGACTGGATGTCTAAAAATACTCACTACAAGGCACCAGCTACTGAATTGCTTCATGTCTTACCACTCAGTCCTCCCCTTGACGGTGCTTGTTGCGTCTACAGTGAAACTGAGCTTTCAAATCATTACATGCAAGTGCTGATGAAGCCTTTGAAGGCAGGGCAGGCCCCTCGAACCAAATTCCTCGTCAGGGAATTACTGTATGTGCCTCGGACTGTCTATCGCATTCTGATGAAGACAATGAGTCCTATCAAAGGGCATGACTCAAATGATGAAGAAGTCGTTGGCATCATGAAGAATATGCTTTTCAATATCATTCATGGCGTTCCCGTCAACTTCCATGATTTCTTCATGAGGACTCTGGCAAACATTGCTATGTCACCATTTGAGCTGAAGCCTTATGCACCATGGATTATGAGGTTCATCAGAACAAGGTCTTCACTCAATTACAAAGTTCATACTCTGAACCACGGCAGCTACTTGCCTCCAATTGAAGTCCTAAAACGGACATTTTCCTTAGCTGATGACAAAGGCAAGGCAACTGCTGTGATAGATGAAGGCATTCGTCCATTGGATGGTCAATTTCGCAAGGCTGCATCCTACTACACCAATGATGACTCTGCCACACACGACTCTGCCACTAAGCAAAATCCTCAAGCCACAACACTCAGGGTGATGACCGATCGTGAGTTACTCCTTAGTCTTCATCAGAAAGTTGATCACAATCATAAATGGGTCAAGCGTCAGTTTGGTTCAATCCTTCGCAACATGACATCAACACACAATGTCGTGAACAAAAACCACTACTACCTCCATGAAATCTTCAACCGTACCTGGGCTGTTCTATCTCATGTCTACAGCGCAGAAGATCTGAAGAGAATGGGTCTCAAGGAAGAATTTGACTGGTCTGCACCTCCACCAAAGAGATTCAAGAAGGTCAAGGTTCCTTCCTTGGTGGCCAGCTCCTATTCTTCATCGCGCGACACTGATGAAAATGAAGACTTGGATGGCACGGCGGCAGGCCCTACTACGACAACCGACCCCGACAACGCTGACGCTCCTCCATCAACTTGATATTCTTCAGGGGCGTGAGTCCTCAGTTTCGATCCTTTTGGTCATTCGATGACAAAGGGGGAGAAATTGGAGTTATTCTTCAAGTGGGTCTATTATATGGGTGTTTTTGCTAAGTTACAACTCTCGTTCTTCTGAAACTTTATTGGATCGAGTTGTACACTTAAATCCGATGGTGCTCTGGTACTTTTGATGCACTGTGCTCTGATACTCTTGATGCGTTATTCTGCATGCTTGTTCCTCATTAATATTATTGCATGCATGCTGAATTTCATTAGGCACCATATCTCATCATGCATTTCAAATTCTTCATATTATATGTCAAATGCGTGTATGAATTACAAGATATAGGGGGAGATCTCCCTGATTCAACTCTTCATGTGTGCATTGCTTCAAAAGCAAATTCCTCACTATGCACATCTTCAGGGGGAGTTCTTCTATATCTTGCAATCAAATTCCTCAATATCAGTACTTACACTTCATATGTTTATCCCCATTGAAAACTTAACCTATATTGTCATCAATCACCAAAAAGGGGGAGATTGTAAGTGCATCCAGTGCCCCTTAGTGATTTTGGTGTATTGAAGACTTATAGGTTAAGGGACTAATGCGTTTGTGAGTGTACACAGGTCTATAAGTCTATGAGGAGTTTGATATTTACACATAAAGTCGACCCCTAAAAATGAATATCTTCGACTGAAGATTTTGGTATTCCTGAAGACTTTCATGAAGACTTCGAAAGTGAAGAAATTGGTGTGTCCGTGAAGACTTGATATTCATGCGAGGAATATGAAGCTTGAAGACTTTTGTTTTCATAGTTTTGTTTTCCTCTTTCTTGAGTCATAGGAAACACCATACTGTTAAAGGGGGTCGAGGAAATACTAAGGAAAAATTTCCATGTGATGCTCAACTCAAAATCCTATACGTACCAATGCCTTCGAGTGAAGCCTTTGGAAATCTCATACAGTTCAGTCAATTTCTTCAGTGACAGAGACGAAGTTCTTCTGGTCGCTGAGGAATTTGTCCTGACTAAGGAGTTAGGAATTCGCCAGTGCGGATTGCCTATACAGTGAGGAACATGATAACCCTAAGGAATTTGAGAGTCAAATTTGCGACTGTTGCTGTGCTGCGCGCTAGCTGTCCCAAAGTATCTTATCCACCTAACGGTCATATCAGACAAGGGCATTTATATCTTATCATGTCGGGCTACTCCCTAGGCTATAAATAGCCCCCCCTACAACCACTAGCTGGTTGGCTGCTCCAAGAGAAACTGACACTTGTCATTTGAGAGCATCCCATCCTCCGAGGACTTTGAGCGAAAATCATCGAGTGAGGAAAAACCCACACCCAAACACCTACAAACCCCAAAGTGATTGAGCATCACTGAAGAGATTGATCCTACGTGGATCCGACGCTTGTGACCTTTTAAGACTGTGCTTCTTCCAGACGGTTAGGCGTCATGGTCTAGAGCATCCAAGAGGAATTGTGGATCGCCGAGTGACCTAGTCCGTGAAGGTTTGGAAGTCGCCTGAAGACTTACCACGAGTGATTGGATGAGGTCTGTGTGACCTTAGTTCAAGGAGAATACGGTGAGGACTTGGTGTCTGCGTGCTTAGCGATTGGGTGTCCGGGACTGTGTGTCCTCGAGTTTAAATACTCAGCCGCTCCAACCAGACGTACAACTGAGACAACAGTTGGAACTGGTCTGCCAAATCATTGTCTTCTCCAACCTAACTGGTTCTATTTCCTCAACTCTTTCATTTCCTCATTACTGTGTTGAGTGATTGTTCATATCTGTGTTTAAAGACTTTGACTGAAGACTTTCTCAATTTCCTCAGTTCAATTTCCTCAGTCTGTTTGTCTTCATCTTGTGTTATCCTGTGTTTACGCTTTCTGTACTCTATGTTTGTCTTCATTTCATCATGATGACTATGTGTGTATTCTGTTATGCTTACTTCTGAGTACTTATTCCGCTGCAAGTAGTTCTTCACTAAGGAATTTCCTCACTGGCAAATTCCTCAGTGAAGAATTCATAAAAATCGCCTATTCACCCCCCCTCTAGTCGATATAACGCACTTTTAATTGGTATTAGAGCGAGGTACTCCCTTGTTCAGTGTGATTTTGGTTTAACCACCTGGAGTTCTAGTTATGTCGACCGCATGTGTGATCAAGGTCTCCTCTGGGTGTCCTACCTTTGATGGCACGGACTACCCCTACTGGAAGAATAAGATGCTAATGCATCTTGAAGCAATTGACAACGATCTCTGGTACGTTGTGGAAAATGGTGTTCCCTCAGTCACACCTTCCCTGAATGTTGCTGACGTGAAGAGATTCAAGCAACTCGATTCTCAAGCGAAGAATATCATATGTGGTCATCTGAGTAAAGGGCAGTATGGTAGAGTGAGTGCTTTGGAAACTGCTAAGCATATCTAGGATAGGCTCTCCAAAGTAAACGAAGGAGTCTCAACTCAATGTGACTCTCGTGTTGATGTTCTTCGCAATCTCTTCAACTGCTTCAAAAGACTCGACAATGAAAATGTTCAGCAAACCTTCGATCGCCTCACTGATATCTCAAATGAGCTTCAAGCGCTCGGTGCCACTGACATCACCGACCATGAGGTGGTGAAGAAATTGCTGAGATCACTTGATTCTTCATTTGACACTCTGGCACTGATGATTCAAGATCGTGCTGATTACAAGTCACTAGATCCCGCTAATATCCTCGAGAGGCTAAATACTCATGAGTTCCAGCTTGCTAAAAAGAGAGATCTGAATGTGAATGTGAAGACTCTGGTGTCGGTGTACTAGAATTGGGGTACCCTGAAGGCCAAGCTTGCTTGAACCAGAGTCTTCACATTCAGATTCAGACACGTGCCCTGAAGGCCAAGGCTGTGTCTGAATCTGAATGTGAAGACTCTGGTGTCGGTGTACTAGAATTGGGGTACCCTAGTATCCTGAACTTGTGCACGGGCAGTTGCAGCGCCCCGCGGCAAGGGCTTGCCGGGTGACCGCCAAGATACTCCGTGGCTCCTTTGGAGCCATTCAAGAACAAAGTATTCAAGTCAAGAAGACAAGGCCCCGGTAAGAGGAGCTTGCCGGGAGGGCCAACCGAGGCATCTCAAGGAACTTGCCGCGACGCGCCACGCGTCCCGGCAAGGCCCGGTGAGCGACAAGCTTCCGGGCGCGACAAGACCACGACCGCGGCAAGACGCTTGCCGCGGCAAGCGGCCACTCTGTGCCCACGCTCCAGCACATCCACCAACGTGTCGCCCTGGGGGCCTTTCCAGGCACGCGTGGCGGAAGGTTGTGCAGCCAGCGGTAACGGGTGGCATGCGATGCTGACAAGATCGCCATCATGGTAGGCGGTGGCGCCCCTGACGGTCCTTTTCTACACTATTTGGGCGACACAGACGGGCATTTAATGCCCTTGTCCCCTGCCGTCAGGGTTAGGTAGAGTACACTGTACAGGTAGCTGTACCAACCACCTCTCTTTTTACATTTTTACCCTTCTCTGCATTGCCACCTGTCGGTGACCCCTTTAGCATATAAAAGGAGGCCCATGCGCAACATAGGGGGGGGGGGGTTGGGATCATTTTCGAAGCCAGAAAAACACTTAGTTCTCTAGAGCAAGAACACAATAGAATCAGACAAGCAGCAGTAGGAGTATTATCTCTCCGGAGAGCTCTGAAGCTGGGTAAACTGCTCGTGTGCTTCGCCTCGATCTGCTCTTCGTGCGACCTCCTACCCCCGCCGAACCGAAAGGGGCTCGGTCCGCCGGTCCCATAGGTGTTCGTGGATCAGTTTCCCCGACATCTTTGGCGCGCCAGGTAGGGGGCGCCGAGATTGTGTGAACCTGATCCGGCGTTCACACGAGCTAGATCTTCATTTTCTTCATCGACATGCCACCGAAGAAGAAGGTTTCGGAGGCAGCTGTTCCATCCGCGTCGATCCCACCGCCACCGGAGCAAGCGAGTGGTGGCGTAGACGCCGGCGGAAGAACGGACGTCGACGAGGAAACCCATGGTGCTGCCAGATCCAAGGAGAAGGCGGCACATACCTCGGCGTCCGTGCATGTACCGCGCCCATCTCAGGAGGCGCAGGACCAGCAGCGTCATGGTATTCGCAGTACCATACGCTTGTTGGACCAAGATCAAGCTGGTGGGTCTCGGGGCGCTCAAGACCAGCATGCACGTCAACGCGCCGGCATGAGCGAGACACGGTCGCCTGGACGGGATAATGCTCCTTCTAACATAGTTAGAAGTCCGAGCATGTCCCGCTCCTTGCGCCGTTCGCCACTGCCGCCCACCACTCCAGCAGAAGGTTTGGCGCAAGCTCGACTGCTCCTGGATTACCCTCCGACGTCGGACAAGATCGACGAATGGAGGGCCACTATTCAGAGCCTCATCGGCTACACCAACGGCGACACTCCGCGGCAGCCGAATACATCGCTGCCGCGCAGGACTGCCAGGCACGAGCCGGTGGCGACGAAACTGGTGGGGGTGCAACCACCGTGCACTCTCCACCCCGAAGGCCAAAATCGCCGACTCGCCGGATCCACCTCGACAGCGACTCCACCGCATCGTCGGATCCACAAGCTCGTCGCGATCAGCGCCAAGTTCTTCACGATAGACAACAAGAAGACGCTCGAACTCGCATCGAGCGACAAAGAGAAGCGCGACGTCAATCCGACAAGCGCGCTGGGCCCTCTGTTGACATGCATGCGCCAGGGGAACCAGGCGACTTGCCGTACGCGGTAGGTTGCCCTGCGTTCACTCGTGAGCTGCAGCAAGTCCAGTGGCCCAGCACGAAAAATTTCAAGCCAGATGTACCGGAGAAGTACGACGGCAAGACGCACCCGTCGGAGTTCCTCAGCATCTACACTATCGCGGTGCAGGCTGCCGGAGGGCGAGACGACAAGATCCTTGCCAATTACTTCCCGCTGGTACTCACACCCAATGTCAGATCCTGGCTCATGCACTTGCCGGACAACTCCATTTCATCCTGGGCGGATCTGTGCCATCAGTTTGTCGGTGCCTTCATAGGCGGCCACAAGCCTCATGGCCAAGAAAGTGACCTTCATCTGCTCGCCCAGAAGGAAGGAGAGCCCCTGCGCAAGTACATTCAGAGATTCAGCAACGTACAACACAACATCCCAGATATCTACCCTGCCGCGGTAATCAGCGCGTTCCATCAGAACGTGCGGAACCGCAGGATGCGGGAGGAGATGGCGATGTGTAAGATCAGAGACGTCAGTGAGCTATATGCCCTGGCCGACAAGTGTGCACGTGCTGAGGAAGGGAGGAGACTCCCCCGAGAGAATATAAGAGCAGGAGGATCTGATAGTGAGGATACTGCCCCGGCAAGGAAAAACCGGTGGCGGAATAACAGAAAGAAGAAAGGCAAAGAGGTGCTAGTTGTCGAGCAGTCCGGCATCGGAGGTGGCACCAAGAAAGCCAAAGCTGGTGGCTCCGGCAAGGAGATTGCCGCAGAGGCTGCGGCGGTCGCCGACAAGCAGGATGGCACCAACAAGCAGTACTGCAAGATCCACCGCACCAAGGGCCATGACCTCCAGAGCTGCAAGAAAGTCGAGCAGCTTGTCGAGCAGCAAAAGTCTGAATACAAGAGGCACGACAAGGAGAAAGCCCAGGAAGGTGCTAGAGGATCCGACAAGAAATGTCCCGGCCGAGGAGGACGCCGCGGCAAGGCCAAGCAGCGGCAAGGAGATAGACCTCCCCGCGGCCGCGACAAGGATGAAGATGACGACGACAACGAAGACATGGATGATGACGAGACCGATGAGCAGGAGTTCCAGAAAGCCACCGAGGTCCTGTGCGTTGACGGCGGTGCTTCTCTGCATACTTCACACCGCCAGCTCAAACAATGGGTGCGGGAAGTCAATGCGGCAGAACCACCCGTCGAGTCACGCAGGCCTCTAAAATGGTCCAGCACGCCTATCATCTTTGATATTGAGGACCACCCATATCGCATAACTGCGGTCGGGTGCTTGCCGATGTTGGTTTCACCAACTATCCGCAACCTCAAGGTCACTAAGATGCTAGTTGACGGCGGGGCCGGCTTGAACCTGATCTCCTCCGCGGTGCTCCAGAAACTCCAGATCCCTGACAGCGAGCTCGAAGAGACCGGCACATTTCAAGGAATCAATCCGGGAAGGAGCAAGCCGAAGGGAAAGATCACGTTGCCGGTAACATTTGGCAGCGAGCTGAACTTCAGGACTAAGAGGGTCACTTTTGACGTTGCCGACTTCCCATTGCCTTACAATGGGATACTCGGCCGTCCAGCACTCGCCAAATTCATGGCAGCCTCTCACTATGCATACAATGTACTGAAGATGCCAGGCCCGATAAGCGTCATCTCTGTCCCTGGCGCCAAGAAGGATGCTCTTATCTGCGCCGACAAGATCTACCGGGAGGCAACGGCCGTAACAGATCGCAAGTCACATACCGCTGAAGCTCCCGGGGGGAAGAAGAAGAACAAGTCTGGTAAGAGTTCTGATGCCCACTCCGGCAAGCGCACCTCTTCGGAGTGCTGCGCTACCGTTGAGGATGCACCATCGAGCTCCACCGGCAAGTGTAAGAAGGCAATGGCAGCTCCACCAGAGACCAAGAAGGTGTCCGCCAAGGAGGACGGCACTGGTGGTACCTTCACCATCAGTGCCACGCTCGACCCTAAATAGGAAAGCGCGCTCGTTGCTTTCCTGCGAGCGAACATCGACGTGTTTGCGTGGCAACCGTCTGACATCCCCGGTGTTCCCAGGAAAGTAATTGAGCACCACCTTGCCGTCTGTACTCATGCGCAGCCCGTCAAGCAGAGAGTTAGGAAACAGGCAGTGGAGCGCCAAGAATTCATCGCGGAAGAAATTAAGAAGATGGAAGCAGCAGGCCTTGTCAGAGGAGTGCTCCATCCTACGTGGTTGGCCAATCCTGTTGTCGTACGCAAAGCCAACGGTAAATGGAGGCTTTGTATCGATTTTACCGATGTCAATAAAGCTTGTCCCAAAGACCCATTTCCCTTGCCGCGCATCGACCAGATTGTTGACTCCACAGCCGGATGTGACTTGCTTTCATTTCTTTATGCATACTTAGGATACCATCAGATCTTCATGGCAGAAGAGGATGAGGAGAAGACCGCATTCATCACCCCGTGTGGCACGTACTGTTTCGTACGGATGCCTTTCGGTTTAAAGAATGCTGGTTCAACATTTGCAAGGGTAGTCCATCACGCTTTTGAGCCGCAAATACACAGA
Source organism: Triticum aestivum (assembly GCF_018294505.1). Lineage (NCBI taxonomy): Eukaryota > Viridiplantae > Streptophyta > Magnoliopsida > Poales > Poaceae > Triticum > Triticum aestivum. Next base: position 87,590,052 of record NC_057801.1, on the reverse strand, counting down.
AATGTAGAAGCCTACATGGATGACAGTGGTCAAGAGCAAGGACAAAGCGACCCTGATCCAATATTTAGGTGAAACCTTTGCGAATCTGCGCAAGATCAACCTCAAGCTGAACCCCGAGAACTGTATGTTTGGAGTCCCCTCCGGCAAGCTTCTCGGGTTCTTTGTGTCTCAGCGGGGAATTGAAGCCAATCCCGACAAGATCAAGGCCATTGAGCAGATTGAAGCACCAAAGCGCGTCAAGGATGTACGAAGACTTGCCGGTTGCGTGGCTGCTCTCAGCAGGTTTATCTCTAGATCTACCGAGCGCGCCCTGCCGTTTTTCAAAATATTGAAAAAGGTAGGTCCAATGAAATGGACTCCGGAAGCAGAGGATGCGCCGCAGGACTTGAAGAGATACCTGACCTCCACTCCAACACTTGTCGCACCTAGGCCACAAGAGAAGTTGCTGCTGTACATAGCGGCAACCAATCAAGTGGTTAGTGCTGCGTTAGTGGCGGAGAGGGAGGCAGATGATGAGCCAGCAACCACGGCAGATGCATCCAGCGACAAGCAGGGGGCTTCACCGGCAAGCTCTGGTCCGGCAAGCTCTGGTCTGGCAGGCTCTTGTCCGATAAGCTCTGGTCCCGACAAAGATGGATCTCCGCAGACGCATAAGGAGATGCAGAAGAGAATGGTGTAGCGCCCGGTTTACTTTGTCAGTTCCCTTCTGCAGGGGGCTAGGACTAGGTACTCTGGTGTGCAGAAGTTGCTTTTCGGCCTTCTCATGGCCTCGAGAAAGCTGCGCCATTACTTCCAAGCACATGAGATCACAACTGTCACTCGCTTTCCGTTGAAGAGGATACTGCAAAATCCAGAAGCAACAGGCAGGATTGTCGAGTGGGCACTGGAACTGTCAAGCTTTGGCCTCAAGTTTGAAAGCACTTCAACTATCCAAAGCAGATCATTGGCAGAGTTCATAGCAGAGTGGACGCCAACGCCAGATGAAGAAATTCCAGAGACGAGCATCCCCGTCAAGGAGGCAAGAAAAGAGTGGCTGATGTACTTTGATGGTGCCTTCTCGCTGCAAGGCGCCGTTGCGGGCGTGCTGCTTGTCGCACCCACCGGAGAACACCTCAAGTACGTAGTCCAGATGCACTTTCCCAAGGAGCAAGCAACGAACAATACTGCAGAGTATGAAGGCTTGCTTGCTGGTCTCAGGATCGCGGCAGACCTTGGGATTAAGAAGCTCATTGTCAGGGGTGACTCACAGCTTGTCGTCCGCCAAGTGAACAAGAATTATCAAAGTCCGTTGATGGAAGCTTATGTTGATGAAGTGAGAAAGCTAGAAGAGCACTTTGACGGCTTACAGATGGAACATGTTCCAAGAGCTCAGAATGACATTGCTGATGGCCTGTCAAAGTGCGCCGCACTTAAGTTACCTGTGGAACCAGGGATCTTTGTGCTCAAGCTGACTCAACCGTCCGTAACACCATCAACTGGGCAGAGCAAGAAGAGAAAGTTGATTACTGGTGGCTATTTTCCGGCGGAGCTCCCCGAAGCCGCCGCCAAGAAGGTCCCCAAGATCAACACTAAGGGTGCTGAGGAGCAGTTTGCTCCGGCAAGTCTTAGTGCTTGTTCCGTCGAAGCAGATGCTCCCGACAAGCTTTGTTCCGGCAAGCTTGCCGGGGAACATCAAGCTCCGGCTGAGCCGCAGGTTCTTGCCGTAGAAGCAGATGTTCCCGCAGCAGCAGATGTGCCTTTAGTCCTTGTTGTCGAGCCGCAAGCTCCAGCATGGGCACATCAGATTGTCTGTTTCCTTCAGACAGGAGAACTTCCCGAAGAGCAAGAAGAAGCGGAAAAAGTAGCCCGGCAGTCATGTACCAGTTTGTCGACAACATACTGTATAGAAGAAGACTCAACGGTGTGAAATTGAAGTGTATTTGCCGGGAAGACGGACAGAAGCTGTTGGCAGAGATACATGGAGGCATATGTGGTCACCACATTGGCGCAAGAGCACTTGCCGGCAAAGCTTTCCGGCAAGGTTTCTTTTGGCCGACAGCCCTCCAGGATGCAACTGCACAAGTAACCAAGTGTGAAGCGTGCCAGTTCCATTCCAAGCAGATTCACCAACTAGCTCAAGCTCTCCAGACGATCCCTTTATCCTGGCCATTTTCGGTCTGGGGGCTCGATATCCTCGGCCCCTTCCCCCGAGCTGTCGGGGGCTTCGAGTACTTGTACGTTGCAATCGACAAGTTCATGAAGTGGCCGGAAGTGGAACCAGTGAGGAAGGTGACGGCACAGTCAGCAGTCAAGTTCTTCAGGTCGATTGTTTGCCGTTTCGGGATCCCTAATAGGATCATCACTGACAACAGCACACAGTTCACGAGCCGCACCTTCATGCAGTACGTCCAAGATCTTGGCGCCAAGGTCTGCTTCGCTTCTGTTGTTCATCCGAGAAGAAACGGTCAAGCAGAGAGGGCAAATGCTGAAGTGCTGCGCGGGCTCAAGACCAGAACTTTCGACAGGCTGCACAAGTGCGGAAAGAACTGGATCGAGGAGCTGCCAGTGGTTCTTTGGTCGATCAGGACGACACCAAATCGAGCCACTGGCCAGACACCTTTCGCTCTAGTCTGTGGAGCAGAGGCAGTTCTCCCCACGGAACTCGTATATGGGTCACCTCGAGTGCTCGCTTATGATGAGCTTGAGCAAGAGCAGCTGCGACAAGATGACGCGCTGCTCCTTGAGGAGGACCGTCTTCAAGTTGCTGTACGAGCTGCTCAATACCAGCAAGCTTTGCGCCGCTACCATAGCCGCAAAGTTAATGCCAGAAGCTTCGAGGAAGGCGACCTTGTTCTTCGGCGCGTTCAGTCCGCCAAGAATTCCAACAAGTTGACGCTGAAGTGGGAAGGCCCTTACCGGGTGAAATGAGTCACTAGGCCTGGCGCTGTCCGCAGACCGAAGATGGCATTCTGGTGAGCAACTCCTGGAACATTGAGCATCTTCGTAAGTTTTACCCGTAGGGCGCGGTTGCCGGAACCTGTTCCGGCAACCACCTTTTGTACAAGTCTTGCCGATGTTGCATGTAATCCTTTGTACAAAGCCGGGCGCAGATCCCGTGCATAAGTAAAGCTCATGTGCTCCGCACATCTTGTCAGTTTCATGCTTTTTACTTTACATTTGCATGCTTTATCTGACACTTTGTGCAGCACTTACCCCCGGTAAGCAATAACGAGCCGAAAGGCCCCATATCTTTATTTTCTCTTCTTTCTTTTTCTCAAACAAAGGAAAGAAAGGTTCCCTCGCACACAAGTTTGCCGGGGGGAAGGAGAAGATGATGGTGTGGACCAGGCGTCGTTTAAGAAAGGTTCGCCTTGCCAGGAAGCAAACGACAGAAAAGCTAAGTTGCCAAAGTCTGAGCAATTAGTTTTAATTTTTAAGTTATCTTCCTCGAACGACTGTGCTTTGTATGGAAAACCTGTGCGCGGAGGAACCAACTCGTAGCTAGTTGCGCCCTTACTTTGTTTCGAGTCCGCTCAACAACTTAAGTGCGCTGCAACTAGTCACGACAAGGTTTCTTGTCGGAGCGGCACCGCCAGCAGGCTGCTGACGTCCCGCACTCAGCGCTCGCGGCTCGGGTGCCTGCGCCGACAAGTTCCCCAAAAGCGTAGGGTAAAAACATACAAAGCAAGGGATCTAGTAAAGGAAATAACATAGCGATCATTATCCAAAAATAAAGTTATATTACAAGATAATTTGTCGCAGCTCTAACACATTGTTCCCATGACATGACCAGCAGCGGCAAGGAAAAAGATAAAACGGGCTGCCTAGTCTGCGCGATCGCCCTCAACCCTCCTGATCCCGCTCACCTTGTCCATAATGGGTGCGACAAGGGCCTTGAGCGCTTCTAGATCAGCGTCGGGCGGCAAAGACCTGAGGACGTTGGTGAGGTTGAGGCCCGGGTTGCGGAAGGCCACCTTCACCAGCACCTTCGGAAGAACTCCCGCGCAAATCTTGCGCGACTCGTCGGCCAGCTGCTTTGGGATTTTCTCCCGAAGCCGCTGGAGGGCTGTCGCCACGCCCTTGAAGAACAAACTGAGCTTGGCGCTGGGATGGAGATGCTCGTCGGAAGAATACCCGAAGTCCTCCATCCCTAGCTGCGCCAGCTCCCCGTCGATGACTGCGGCGATATTCACCAGACCCTCGGTCCAGTGCTCCACAGTCTCCCTAAATGAATTCTGGGTGACGGCAATGCTCGCCAGCAGCGGCTCGTCGGCCTTGATCTTCTCCGACAAGGTCACCTCTCGATCCTCGTCCAGCGTCTGAGTTAGCGTGGCCAGCTTCAGCTCGAGATCCGCGTTGCAGTCCTTGGCGGCGCTGAGCTCCTTGCTCCTCTCAGCAAGAAGACCTTGCAGCTCACCGTGGGCGGCAGCATCCTTCTCACGCTCGCGCTTGAGCGCGGCAAGCTCCTTGCTGCTCGTCCTGAGATTGGCCTCCAGCTGCGCCACTTTCGCCTCCAACTCTTTCTTGGCGGCCTCGGCAGCCGCGACAGCATCCCTTGCTTCTTTGAGAGCGCCGCCAATTGCTTGCTCCCGCGCGGCGAGCGCCTCCTCGTGGCTGTCAAGGTTCACCTTGCGCTGCGCCAACTCTCCCTCCCGCGTAGATAGCCTCTCGGCAGCAAGCCGCTGCTGCTCTTCAACCTCAGCCTTCGCGAGGAGGAAGGCCTTCCTCTCCTCGGCGACTTGCTCCCGCTCCTCTGCCAAGCTCCGGAGAGTTTCCTGCCTGAGACCCCGGAGCTCCTCCGCGCGCTTCTCAATGTTGACTCCCGCCTTCGCGACAAGCGCTTCTCGGGAGGCCAACTTGGCTTGTCGGGCGCGGTATAGCAACGTCAGCTTCCGCAGCAGCCGCTCCTCTTCAGGCTCGTCGCTGCTGCTTGGCGCGTCAACCAGCGTCAATCCGGCGGAGGTGAGCACCTCTCCGTCAAAGGTTTCTCCTTCGACCGGCGCCCTGGAGCTTGACACCCAGGGAAGCTGATGAAGACGCCATCGCCGGCCTTCAAGTAGGCGCCGGGCTGGGGCTCCTCGGAGCCTGGCTCTACGGCAGCGGCGGGGGGATCGGCGGTCGGTGCAGCGCCTGGCGCTCCTGCGGCCTCGGGGCCGTCAGTACGATCGCCGGATCCCTCGCTGGCTTCTGCGGCGGCAGCCTTGGCAACCTCTTCGCCGGCGGGCTCATCAGCGCTGGCCTCTCCTTCAAGGCCTCGGTTTCCATCGGCTCTGTGGCGGATGGATCTGAAGAACGAAGAAGGGAGAGAAGTCAAGCGAATATGCAAAAAGAAAGTCAGAAGAAGAAAAACCCAAGGACAAGTTTTTAGGCAAGTGGATTACCTGTGCTAGGATCTGCGGTCGCGGTCTCAGCCGCCGGAGGATCACTGGTGTCGTCCCTTGCCGGAGAATTGGCCCTTGCCGGAGAGTTCTCCCTTGCCGGAGAGCGCTCCCTTGCCGGGGACTCCTCCCTTGGCGGCGTAGTCGAAGCAGATGGCGCTTCGGGGGCGGCTTCCGGGCCCTCCTGGTGAGGCTGCTCTGCTCCTACACAAATCCAACAATCAAGATATCAGCAAAGAGAGAGCAACCATGAGCGCCTGTCAGCAAGAAGTAAAACCATGTACTTACGCTGGGGGCTGCACTGGGGGCTGCTTTGGGGAGTAGTTGCCAGGTCCGTCAAGGTGGTCTCAGACACGCCCCCTGCTGACACGGTGGGATCATCTTCGATGACAATCACCAAGGCCTTGGCTCTCTTCGCCGCTCTCTGTGCCAGCGTCCTGAAAAGGAATGGATTCAGATCGAAGCAAGTCAGATACAAGATGAAAGCAACAAGATTGAAGAACTACGAGGACAGCAAGAAAGCTTACTCTTTGTCTTCATCATCGGAGCTGAGCGCGGAGAGATCGAAGTCCGGCTCCCCTCCGGTGCGGCGAGGCGGAGGAGTAGGCTCCCTTGCCCGCTTGGCAGGAGCAGCAGCGGTGGACCGGGAAGGCCCCGCTCCAGTTGCCGCAGCGGCGTGAGGCGCTCCCGCGGCAACGGTGCTTGCCGCGGTAGAGCGTGTCGCGCGGCTCGGCGGCTGTTGACCCATCTGCCGCCCCGCTACGTCCCCGGCCCTGCGGAGACGCCTTCTTGGTGCAGCCGGGGGCTCCACTTGCGGCAAGCTGTCTGAAGGTTCGGGCTCTTCCTCGCCGGGCTCGCTCGGCTCAGCTTCAGGGCCGGCAAGATCCTCCTCGCCGGCAAACTCCTCACGCTCGGCAAGGCTTGCCGCCTCTGCTGCCTCTGCTTCCTCCTCGGTGAACCCGAACTCGCCCGCGGCAGCTTCTACCGCAGCCTCTTCCGTCCTAGTGGCGTTGCGCTGCAGCTCCGTGTCGGTAGTGTCATGGGTGAGGCTCTTCTGCTCGTCGGCTCGGATCGGCACTTCCTCCAGGCTGTCGAAGAACGCCCGCACGACGTCATCCGCCTGCTCTTGCCAAGTTGGGGCGATTCCGTGCGAATCGCACAATGGCATCATCACGCGGATCCGGTCGAGTAAAGAATTGTTGCACAGCGGAACAACGCTCCTCGGCAACAGGAATGGATGCTGAGGATCGCGTTTGAACAGCTCCAGGAGCATCGCATCCAGCTCCAGGATGGTGAAGTTGAAATTGAGGCCCGGGCGCAACCTCATGATATCCGCCGAGTTCTTGAACTCCCAGGCGGGTCTCCCTCTCTCTTGCAGGGGGGCGATGCGGCGACGAAGGAAATCTGCGCCAACGGCGCCTACCGTGAGCCCGGCAAGCCTGAGGCGAAGGATTCGGGTGATGGCGATCTTCAGCCTGTCGTCTTCCGGGGCCACGTTGCTCCAATCGTTGCCGCGTACTATTGGGGCTTGGCGCACGGCAGTGAACGGCTGCGGGTTCTCCTCGACGATCCAGCACAACTCCGCTCTCCACTCCTCCCATTTGCTGCGAAGCTCTCCCTCCAGATAAGCTTCTTTCTTGCCGACTCTCGAGATCCAGGCGATTCCTCCGGCAAGGGGCTCTCCTCTCTCGACTCAGGCATAAAGAAATGGCGGAAGAGCGCTACGTTTGGGTGGACTCCGACAAAGTTTTCGCACAGATGTGCGAAAACTGCCATGGTCAGAACGGCGTTGGGGGTGAAATCAAGGAGGCGGAGCCCGTAGGTGTTCATAATGTCGCAGAAGAATTCTGAGAAGGGCGGGCAGAGCCCGCAATAGAAGAACAACGCGAAGAAGGGGTACCCGTTTGGAGCTAGCTCCGAAGCGGTGGCCGGGAGTACCCTCGTGCGCGGGTGCGCTCGCGTCTCCGTCGACCAGAAGAGGTAGTAGTACTCCCTCAGCTCCTTGGCGCCGAGCTGAGGGGGGAAGATGGCCCACTCCTTCCGCAGCGCCGCGAGCCGCTGCGCCTCGGCCGACTTCATGCCCTTCCCCTTGTCGGCTTTCGGAGCCATGGCGGGGGTGGCGGAGGAGATCGACGGTGTTGGTGGTGCTGGTGGTGACGGGGGGTGGAGCGCTGCTCTCTTTCTGCTTCGAGAAGGAGGGGGGAGTGGCAGAGATTTTTGGAGTTGGAGCAACAAACGGCGAGATGGGCGAACTGCCCCTGTTTCCCCTGCTTATAAAGAGGGAGAGGGCATACGTTTCGCCCTTCCGGATAAAGAAACCACCCACAATCTCTCCCACGATGCCGCATTCAATGCGTGCCGTTGGGGGAGGGCGCGGTGGATACGGAGTAAGATTCGGCGTTACCCGGGCCGCGCATGCCCGTGCCCTATTTTGGGCCTGGCCCAACAACGCTCGGCACCGTGTGTGGCCCAGGCCCGGGGGCTCCTGTCGGTGTACTAGAATAGGGGTACCCTAGTATCCCGAACTTGTGCACGGCAGTTGCAGCGCCCCGCGGCAAGGGCTTGCCGGGTCACCGCCAAGATACTCCGTGGCTCCTTTGGAGCCATTCAAGAACAAAGTATTCAAGTCAAGAAGACAAGGCCCCGGTAAGAGGAGCTTGCCGGGAGGGCCAACCGAGGCATCTCAAGGAACTTGCCGCAACGCGCCACTCGTCCCGGCAAGACCCAGTGAGCGACAAGCTTCCGGGCGCGACAAGACCACGACCGCGACAAGACGCTTGCCGCGGCAAGCGGCCACTCTGTGCCCACGCTCCAGCGCATCCACCAATGTGTTGCCCTGGGGGCCTTTCCAGGCACGTGTGGCGGAAGGCTGCGCAGCCAGCGGTAAGCGGTGGCATGCGATGCTGACAAGATCGCCATCGTGGCAGGCGGTGGTGCCCCTGACGGTCCTTTTCTACACTATTTGGGCGACACAGACGGGCATTTAATGCCCTTGTCCCCTGCCGTCAGGGTTAGGTAGAGTACACTGTATAGGTAGCTGTACCAACCACCTCTCTTTTTACATTTTTACCCTTCTCTGCATTGCCACCTGTCGGTGACCCCTTTAGCATATAAAAGGAGGCCCATGCGCAACATAGGGGGGTTGGGATCATTTTCGAAGCCAGAAAAACACTTAGCTGTCTAGAGCAAGAACACAATACAATCAGACAAGCAGCAATAGGAGTATTATCTCTCCGGAGAGCTCCGAAGCTGGGTAAACTGCTCATGTGCTTCGCCTCGATCTGCTCTTCGTGCGACCTCCGCCCCCCGCCGAACCGAAAGGGGCTCGGTCCGCCAGTCCCATAGGTGTTCGTGGACAGTTTCCCCGACATCTGGTAGTAGCCTTGGTGATCCTGAAGAATTGAGCCAGGAGCTAGCACTGCTCGTGAAGAAGTTCCAGAAGTTCTCAAGACGTGGTTGCTTTGGAAAATCCTCAAGGAGCAGTGATTCCTCATCAAGTGACTATAAGAGAAGGCTATGCCACAAATGCAAGAAGCCTGGTCACTACATTCAAGATTGTCCTCATAGGGACAAGGAATTAAAGAAGAAGAAATACAAGGGTTACAATTCTGATGATGCCAAGAAGAAGAAGAAATCTTCAAAGTCTTCATCATCAAAATCCTCAAAGTCTTCATCTCACAAGAAGAGCAGCTCCAAGAAGGTTCGGGCATTCATTGGCAAGGAAATGAACTCTGAAGCTGAATCTGAGGAACATGAGGAAGAGGAGGCATCCGAGGAGTCTGAATCAAGTGTGGCAAGTCTAGCTCTTGCTACCGCATTTGTCAGCAAGTCTACCTTCAACTCTGAAGAAAATGGCAACACCAACAACTTTGATGAAGATAATGATGACTACGCTCCCACCTACTGCTTCATGGCAAAAGGTGACAAGGTAACAAAATACCCCTCCTCTGAATCTAGTGAGGATGAATCTGATGAAAATCTTAAGCCTAGCTACTCTAAACTTGCTAAGATTTCTGTGAAACAACAAAAGGCTATTGAAAAACTTCAAAACATGCTAGACAAAAGTGATGATATGTTGGGTGATGAAATGGACCGCACTAAAGACTGAAAATCTTCTGAGACTTCAGTCTAAGTTTGACAACCTTCAAAGTCATCATAAAACTCTCTTATCTAATCACGAGAAGCTTTCTTATGAATTTCTTCAAAGAAAGCAAGATCTTGGGAAGCTAAGAGTGAGTTATGAAGATCTTCAGAAGGATCGCGATTCATTACTTGCTCAACAAATCAGCGCTACTCAAGAAGAATTTGTTCCTCCATGCTTAAAGTGCATTGAACGTGAATCTGCTAATTCTTCACCTGAATGTTCAAATGCTTCAACTGTTACAAATTCTTCACCTACCTCTGCTATCACTAATTCCTCATCTGAGGACAATGCTAGTATCACTGACGATGCAGTGCTGAAGGAATTGTACATGACAGACATGTACAAAAGCCTCAAAGGGCATCAGACTCTTTGTGATGTGCTTAAAAAACAGATCCTCAACAGGAACCCTAGGAAAGAGGGTATTGCCTTTGAGAGGAAACTCAATGCTGATGGAACATATTGGAAGCCTGAGCAGTACCCCAAAACCTCATGGGTTGCTGCAAAGGGACCTCCAGTTGATCCATCTAACTTATCTGGCGTTACATGTGAACCTCCTCATTCTTCTGATAAGTCATTTGACTCCAACTATAAACTATTCAAAAATCAGAATGGTGAAGTATTTGCTAGATATATTGGCACTAACTGCAGGAAAGGTTCCCCTATGAAGAAAATTTGGGCCCCCAAAAGTTATGTTGAAAGTCTTCAGGTGAATGTCCTCATGACACCACCTGTGAAGAACAGGAACCCTAGATCAAACTCTTCATATGTACCAAATTCTTCACATGGATCCAAGTCCTCATATGGACCAAATTCCTCACGTGGATCAAATCCCTCAAATGGATCAAAGTCCTCATATGAACATCATCGTGCTAACCCTTCTGTTTCGCAGGGTAGAGCTAAGGGCTATGAATATGCGCATTATTCTTCAAATCATTATGTTCATAAGTCCTCGAAGAATTTCTCTGCTTATTCATATGCTTACCCTAACCCCTCTTATGTGAAACAAAGTGGACTAGCTTCTATGCCACCTTTCTCATATGGTGCTCGCAGAGTGATGACTTCTTTGCCACCCCTTCAGATGTGGGTGGTGAAGAAAAATAACTAACTTCTTCCGTAGGGTCAGGTCTCCAGATGTCTTTTAACGTCTGAAGAATTTGCTGGAGGCCTGACAAAGATGCCCAAAAGGACGCAGGAGAATCAAGATGAAATGAACTTTCATTTCACACGTCCTCACACTGCTTATCCGTGCTATTGCTTGATGAAATTGAACTGATGAATTTGACATCATATTCTTCACTGATGAAGTATATGAGTTCGTAAGATGCACTAATTCATCTGCAGAATGATCAGCCCAAAGCAAACGAGTGGGTCCTCGACAGTGGATGTACAAATCACATGACTGGTGACAAGAACCTATTGATGGATGCTCCCTTATCACCGTCACATCTGAAGCATATCATCTTCGCTGACAAAGGCAAAAGTCAGGTATTGGGTCTAGGTAAGGTTGCGATCTCAAAGGATCAACACATGGACAAAGTCATGCTTGTCGAGTCCTTAGGATACAACCTCATGTCTGTCTCAATGCTTTGTGATCTCGATATGGTTGTTATCTTTGGAAGATATCGTTGTGTTGTGATCATGGAAGCTGACCATTCGAAAGTCTTCGAAGGCTTTAGGAGAGGAGATCTGTATATTGTTGATTTCTCTACAGGACCACAACCAGCCGTGTGCTTACTGGCAAAAGCTTCAGAAGGCTGGCTATGGCATCGACGACTTGGTCACGCTGGCATGAGGAATTTGCACACGCTTGCGAAGAAGAAGCATGTCATTGGCATTGAGAATGTCAAATTCCTCAAGGATCACTTATGCGGAGCTTGTGAAGCTGGAAAGATGACCAAGGCCAAGCATCTAGCGAAGACTATCAAGACCACTACTTGTCCATTCGAATTGCTTCACATGGATCTCTTTGGTCCTAATCATTATTCTGCTGTTTCAAATGATGCATCTCTATATGGCTTTGTTATTGTTGATGACTATTCTCGTTACACGTGGGTATACATTGTCACTTACAAACATGAAGTGCAGTAAATCTTCAAACGATTTTCCTCGAGGGCTTCAACCAACTTTGGTGTGAAGATCAAGCACTTCAGAACTAACAATGGGACTGAGTTCAAGAATTCCGGTCTTGATGGCTATCTTGATGAACTTGGTATTACATATGAGTTATCCGCTCCTTATACTCCTCAGCAGAATGGCGTCATGGAGCGCAAGAACAGAACCCTCGTTCAAATGGCTCGCACTATGCTTGATGAATACAAGACGCCTCGTTGATTCTGGATTGAGGCAATTGATACTGTGTGCCACGTTATCAATCGGGTATATCTTCACAAATTCTTCAAGAAGACTGCCTATGAACTCCTCACTGACAAGAAACCCAATGTGAGTTATTTCAAAGTCTTCGGTGCTAAATGTTGGATTAGAGATCCTCATCACAATTCTAAATTTGCACCGAAAGCACATGAAGGTTTTATACTTGGTTACGGAAAGGACTCGTACACCTACAGAGTCTTCAACAACGCTCTTCACAAGGTTGTTGAAACTGTAGATGTGCGGTTTGATGAAAGTAATGGCTCACAAAGAGAGCACCTACCATCTGTGATAGATGAACCAGCACCTGAGGATTTTATCAAGTTCAAGGCTACTGAGGATGTCATTCCTACCGAAGAATCTACTGAAGAATTCATTCCAGAACGCGAAGATCGTCGAGCTAATGCACCTGAAGACAATGCTGAAGAAAATGGTGCTGAAGAAAATGCTGACCAAGTTCCTCGACGACAACCAGCTCATCCTTGCGTTGCAAAAGAAGTGCAAGTTGAAAAGATCATCGATGACATTGAAGAACCAGGTCCTCTCACCCGCTCAAAAGCTTCACATTTATCTAACTTTTGTGGGAACTATGCTTTTGTCTCCATCACAGAGCCCACTAAGGTAGATGAAGCATTTATGGAGCCTGAGTGGATTCAGGCCATGCAAGAAGAATTACATCAGTTCGAGCTCAACAATGTCTGGGAACTGGTCAGACGTCCAGATCCTCGCAAGCATAATATCATCGGCACAAAGTGGATCTACCACAACAAGCAAGATGAAAATGGCCTTGTGGTGAGGAATAAGGCACGACTTGTAGCTCAAGGCTACACATAGGTTGAACGAATTGATTTCGATGAAACTTTTGCACCTGTTGCTAGACTTGAGGCTATTCGCATATTACTTGCTTATGCTAAACATCATAATATCACTTTATGTCAAATGGATGTGAAAAGTGCATTCCTCAATGGTAAGCTTGAGGAAGAAGTATATGTTGCTCAACCCCCAGGTTTTGAAGATCCAAAGAATTCTGACAAAGTCTTCAGACTCAATAAGGCCCTCTATGGCCTCAAGTAGGCCCCTCGGGCGTGAATATCAAATGTCTATGATGGGAGAGTTGAAATTCTTCTTAGGTCTTCAAATTCGTCAACAACACAATGGCATATTCATATCTCAGGAGAAATACCTCAAGGATGTTCTGAGGAAATTCAGCATGCAAGATTGCAAAGGCGTCAAAATTCCTATGCCCACAAATGGCCATCTATGCACTGATGAAAATGGTATTGACTTCGATCACAAGGTATACCGCTCCATGATTGGTTCTTTATTGTACTTATGTGCATCTAGGCCAGATATAATGCTTAGTGTTTGCATGTGTGCCCGATTTCAAGCTACACCGAATGAATCACACCATAAGGCTGTGAAGCATATTCTTCGATATCTAGCTCACACACCAACACTAGGATTATGGTACCCCAAGGGCTCTACTTTTGATCTCATTGGATATTCTGACTCTGACTATGCTGGTGATCGTGTGGACCGCAAGTCAACATCTGGTACTTGTCATTTCCTCGGACGATCTTTGGTCTGTTGGTCCTCGAAGAAACAGAACTGCGTATCACTGTCTACTACAGAAGCTGAGTACATTGCTGCTGGTTCTTGCTGTGCTCAACTGCTATGGCTGAAGCAAACCCTCAAGGACTATGGCGTCAACGTGAAGAATGTGCCTCTCCTCTGTGACAATGAGAGTGCAATCAAGATTGCTCACAACCCAGTTCAGCACTCGAAGACAAAGCACATTCAGATTCATCATCATTTTCTTCGTGATCATGTGTTGAAGGGCGACATCTCCATCGAGCACGTGAAGACTGAAGAACAGCTAGCCGATATCTTCACAAAGCCCTTGGATGAGAATAGATTTAGCAAGTTGCGGTGTGAGCTAAATATCCTAGAATCTTCGAATGTTCTTTGAAAAAGGACACTCATCCTAACACTTATGCAAAATTGATGACTTAGATGTGCAACACATGAAGAAACGTTTTTCTTCAATCAATAAAGAATAACACACTAAGTGTGAAGAAATTAATGAAGAATTTGATTCTTAGAACCCTACGACAATTGTACGCGGTGTCTGAAATCATCATTCTTATACGGTGGGTCACGCCACCACCAAAGTTGAAAACCTTCATTTTTGAAATTCCTCAGTTTTGAAATTCTTCAGTTTTTCAAATTCTTCAACTTTGCAAAATCTTCACTATTTCTGTCGTTTTTCTTCATTGGCTATATATATATGAGTTTATGTCCTCTACAACATTCACTTATGGCTATTTCTTCAAGTTGCATTTTTTGCTAAGTGAATGTGATCAGACCCTTTCCCCTCTATGCTTTACTCAACCCAATCTATTCACAAATTCTGCATGTGTGTTCTATTTGAAACTCGTTCAAAATCTTCACTGTGGCCTTGTCAGCTAAAGAAATTGCGAACGGAACTTAAAAACTTATCTTATCCAAATTTTTGGTTTTACCGCTCAAACCGTCCCGTATCCCATGATAGACTTATCTATTCACCCACGATCTAACACGATCTCCACTTCTCAGTACGTGGGTGACACATGTCAAGCAAATGAGAAGGGTCAGGGGCACGTTCATCCTAAATCTTCGGGCGAACAGTTTTTCACTGCGACTATAAATACCCCCTCACCCCTTCCTCACTTCCTTTACTCCGCTCGACCGCTCTCTCTCTCTCGCTCGAGCTTCTCAAACCCTAGCGCCGCCGCTACTACATCATCGCCGGTGAGGAAGAGCTTCACTGCCTCGACCTCGCCGCCGTCGTACTCGCGCCGGCCGTGGAAATCATCACTCCGCCGCCGCCGTAGCCATCTTCCTCCGCTGAGTTAGGGCGTGGAAGACTGAACTGACGAGCTTCACATCTACACTTCTCAGTTCGTCGTGTTCTTCATCAAGGGTAATTAAAAGTTACTTTTACTGCCCTCTTTGATTCAAATTTTCTCTACAAAATGTTCAAAGGTGTTTTATTCTTCAAATCCTCACACACAAAACACCTCACTAGTCATCTTTTCTTGATTCGTTTCTCTAAGCATCGTTTTTCTTCAAGATTCCTCAATTATGTGGATCCTCGATCTATACAACTCTGGAACCTAAGACAAAGAACGCTTAGTGAAATTCTTCAAGGCTCATCTGGTCAAATTCCTGAAACTTGTTCTTTTTGAAAAACCTTCTGAGAACGCATATGACCTCTCCAAATTCCTCACAACTATACTCTGTTCACAGGTACTCATGTCCGCTGCTGAATCACTAGGTTCTCATCAACTTAACTCATTTGCAGTATTCCTCGAAGAAAAGTTGCATACTTCTTCAGAGAATTCGATTGTTGAAATTCCTCATCTGAAGAATATGGCAGATGGTAAGAAGCCACAGAAATAAGGAAAGAGGCCAGAGGTCATGACTGCGTTTGAAATACCTTAGGCCATCTATGCTGACTGTCGCACACCTGATGAAGCTAAGTTCGGAAAGGAAAATAAAAATCAGCGCAAGGTGCGCATACAGAGGATTGAAAGGAGATGGGCAAGAGAATGGAGGGAGTACAGATATGTAACTCCAAAGTATATGAAGAAATTCGCACTAAATCCTCCATGCCCAAGAGCTCCATTGGCACCTGGCCAAGAAGCTGACCCCACCAGCATCAAGAGTGGTGAGGATTTTCCTGAAGAATGGGCCAAACGCCAAGCCAAGTTGGCGAGACAAGCCAAAAGAAGCAGTGAGGAAATTCAATGAAGACTCTGCTGCTGCTGCTGCCACTAAGGCCTCTGTCAGGCCTAGAAAATCAATGGCAAAGAAGCCTTCTCACAAGCCAAGTGCTTCACCAACTATGCCCTCACGACCAAGTTCCCCAGCAATGCCCTCACGGCCAGAATCTTCAAAGCCCTCACGGCCAGATTCATCAAAGCCCTCACGGCCAGTTACTCATGCTGCTCCTGCTCCTCCAAAGTCCTCAGTTCCTGCTCCTCCAAAGTCCTCAACTGCTCCGGCAAAGTCCTCAACACCTGTACATCTGGCCACGTGCCAAAGGACTACATGCATCTCTATTGCCTCTGGTGCCTCAACAAGTTCCTCAACTGCACCAAAATCTTCATCAGGCCCCACTCTGCTGAAGACAAAGGCAACGACTGGTCGAGGTTCTCGGCCAAGTCCGAAGAAGAAACATGTTGCCTTCCAAGTGCCATCTGACGATGAAGCTGATGATGATGAACTTGAAGAAATCATCAGAGACACACAAGAAAGGGCCGCTAGAGCCAAAGGCACAAATGTGCCACTAATTTTGGATCCAAGGGCGATCCTCGATTACATTTATCTCTGGCACAAGGACCCAAACACTCCTATGCCTGATTTTCATTTGACTGCTGGCTAAAGTCACATGATGACCCATTTCATCACTGAAGAGAAATGGAAATTTGAGAAGGCTAGGCAGATCAAGAAGGCTCAGTTCAGAAAGAGAAGTTCCTGAGGAAAAACGTTGTCAAAATGACAACTGATGAACTACTAAAGATCCGGTCTGAAATCAAAGCCCTCAGCGATGATTTCAATGCTTATTATGCTGATTGGCAAGGAGCCAAAGTCAAGTTTTTGAAACTGACTGAGAAGTTCACAAATGTTGCAGCCCCATCGCAACAAGAAATTGCTCAAGCTGAAGCATCTGCTCAGCCAATTGAAGAACATGCCAGCACCGCTGATGACATTCAGGTTGCTGATGAAAATGCTAGTTCCAGGGCTGATGGCTCCATTCCAACCGCAGAAGAAATTGCCAGGGCATCCACTAGTGGTGCGCCTGAAGAAACTGAAGAAGTCAGGGCAACTGCATCAGTTGCGTGTGAAGAAAATCAACCAGATTCCTCAGCTCCTCCTGTGCCTACACCAACTCCTACCCTTCCATCTGCATCATATGTGAGGAAGACCAAGGCTGCAGAGTGAGCTGCAGTGAAGAAAAGGAAAGCATCAGGTACTTCAGATTCTTCAGCTCTGAAGAAAATGAAGCATATGACCAGCTCATTAGAAAATCCAATTGATGTTGTTCCGATTTCCACCATGCCATCAAAGGATCCTGTTCCATTTGCTGAAGAATATGTGATCCCTAGCGGATCTGATGAAGAAAATCATTCTTCTGCTTCGTCAGAGCAGATTGATGAAAAAATTGAAGTGGATGTGATTCCTTCGACGCCTGTTGCTTCCTCGCCAATGCCTCAGTTCACAGCTGAAGAGGCCGGCGTTGAAGAAATTGAAGATGAAGACGTGGACATTGGCTGCACAACGCCCGTGATGAACGATGACTTTTGGGAAAGTCAGCACCCCAATTCTCCACTCTTCACCCCAATACAACAAATACCTCAGTCCCCTGCACCAACCGTTCAAATGGGCTCTGAAGAAACTCATCCCACCTCGTCAGGGCATGAAGAAATTCCAGCCACTAGTCCTGAAGAACCTGCTGCTGCCGATCTTTTGAACTCGCAGACTGCAAATGAAGAGGAACCAGAAATTCCTCAGCCTGAAGAACCTGAGATTGCGATTCCTGAGATTGTGATGCAACTCACTAACACTCCTCTGCCCAAGCCAAAGGATCCCTTCTCAAAGAAGCAAAAGTTCAAGGCTGAAGATTTCTTCAGCGAGCATGTGTTCTTCACAGATTACAACCCCTATGATTCTGCTCGCATAAGAGGCGTTTCTGGACTGCTAGTGAAGCCAATTTCTGTTCCTAAGTACTGTTCAACAAAGACAAAGTCTTTGATCATGAACATATTCCTCATGTGGACATGGAGTCTCTGTCATGCTTCGAGCCAGTCCTCAGTGTCCTTCACGATGCTGGATTGCTGAATTTCTGCACTAACATCTGTGATTGGAACGAAGAACTCATTCTTCAATTCTATGCGACGCTGCGCATCACAGGAAATTCTGAAGATGTGAACTCATGGGTGCTGGACTGGATGTCTGAAAATACTCACTACAAGGCACCAGCTACTGAATTGCTTCGTGTCTTACCACTCAGTCCTCCCCTTGACGGTGCTCGTTGCATCTATAGTGAACCCGAGCTTTCAAATCATTACATGCAAGTGCTGATGAAGCCTTTGAAGCCAGGGCAGGCCCCTCGAACCAAATTCCTCGTCAGGGAATTACTGTATGTGCCTCGGACTGTCTATCGCATTCTGACGAAGACAATGAGTCCTATCAAAGGCCATGACTCAAATGATGAAGAAGTCATTGGAATCATGAAGAATATGCTTTTCAATATCATTCATGGCGTTCCCGTCAACTTCCATGATTTCTTCACGAGGACTCTGGCAAACATTGCTATGTCACCATTTGAGCTGAAGCCTTATGCACCATGGATTATGAGGTTCATCAGAAAAAGGTCTTCACTCAATTACAAAGCTCATACTCTGAACCACGGCAGCTACTTGCCTCCAATTCAAGTCCTCAAACGGACATTTTCCTTAGCTGATGACAAAGGCAAGGCAACTGCTGTGATAGATGAAGGCATTCGTCCATTGGATGGTCAATTTCGCAAGGCTGCATCCTACTCCACCAATGATGACTCTTCCACACATGACTCTGCCGCTAAGCAAAATCCTCAAGCCACAGCACTCAGGGTGATGACCGATCATGAGTTACTCCTCAGTCTTCATTAGAAATTTGATCGCAATCATAAATGGGTCAAGCGTCAGTTTGGTTCAATTCTTCACAACCTGACATCAACACACAATGCCGTGAAGAAAAACCCCTACTACCTCCATGAAACCTTCAACCGTACCTGGGCTGTTCTATCACATGTCTACAGCGCAGAAGATCTGAAGAGAATGGGTCTCAAGGAAGAATATGATTGGTCTGCACCTCCACCGAAGACATTCAAGAAGGTCAAGGTTCCTTCCTTGGTGGCCAGCTCCTATTCTTCGTCGCGCGACACTGATGAAAATGAAGACTTGGACGACACGGCGGCATGCCCTACTACGACAACCGACCCCGACAACGCTGACGCTCCTCCATCAACTGGATATTCTTCAGGGGCGTTAGTCCTCAGTTTCGATCCTTTTGGTCATTCGATGACAAAGGGGGAGAAATTTGAGTTAGTCTTCAAGCGGGTCTATTATATGGGCATTTTTGCTAAGTTACAACTCTCATTCTTCTGAAACTTTATTGGATTGAGTTGTAAACTTAAACGCGATGGTGCTCTGATACTTTTAATGCACTGTGCTCTGATACTCTTGATGCGTTATTCTGCATGCTTGTTCCTCATTAATATTATTGCAAGCATGCTAAATTTCATCAGGCACCATATCTCATCATGCATTTCAAATTTTCATATTATATGTCAAATGCATGTATGAATTACAAGATATAGGGGGAGATCTCCATGATTCAACTCTTCAAGTGTGCATTGCTTCAAAAGCAAATTCCTCACTATGCACATCTTCAGGGGGAGTTCTTCTATATCTTGCAATCAAATTCCTCAATATCAGTACTTACACTTCATATGTTTATCCCCGTTGAAAACTTAACCTATATTGTCATCAATCACCAAAAAGCGGGAGATTGTAAGTGCATCTAGTGCCCCTTAGTGATTTTGGTGTATTAAAGACTTATAGGTTAAGGGACTAATGCGTTTGTGAGTGTACCCAGGTCTATAAGTCTATGAGGAGTTTGATATTTACACATAAAGTCGACCCCTAAAAATGAATATCTTCGACTGAAGATTTTGGTATTCCTGAAGACTTTCATGAAGACTTTGAAAGTGAAGAAATTGGTGTGTCCGTGAAGACTTGATATTCATGCGAGGAATATGAAGCTTGAAGACTTTCGTTTTCCAATTTTGTTTTTCTCTTTCTTGAGTCATAGGAAACACGGTACTGTTAAAGGGGGTCGAGGAAATACTAAGGAAAAATTTCCATGTGATGCTCAACTCAAAATCCTATACCTACCAATCCCTTCGAGTGAAGCCTTTGGAAATCTCATACAGTTCAGTCAATTTCTTCAGCGACAGAGACAAAGTTCTTCTGGTCGGTGTGGAATTTGTCCTGACTAAGGAGTTTGGAATTCGCCAGTGCGGATTGCCTACACAATGAGGAACATGATAGCCCTGAGGAATTTGAGAGTCAAATTTCCGACCGTTGCTGTGCTGCGTGCCAGCTGTCCCAAAATATCTTATCCACCTAACGGTCATATCAGACAAGGGCATTTATGTCTTATTATGTCGGGCTGCTCCCTAGGCTATAAATAGCCGCCCCCTACAACCACTAGCTGGTTGGCTGCTCTGAGAGAAACTAACACTTGTCATTTGAGAGCATCCCATCCTCCGAGGACTTTGAGCGAAAATCATCGAGTGAGGAAAAACCCAAACCCAAACACCTACAAACCCCAAAGTGATTGAGCATCACTGAAAAGATTGATCCTGCGTGGATCCGACGCTTGTTACCTTTGAAGACTGTGCTTCTTCCAGACGGTTAGGCGTCATGGTCTAGAGCATCCAAGAGGAATTGTGGATCGCCGAGTGACCTAGTCTATGAAGGTTTCCAAGTCGCCTGAAGACTTACCACGAGTGATTGGACGAGGTTTGTGTGACCTTAGTTCAAGTAGAATACGGTGAGGACTTGGTGTCCTGAGCTACGTGCTCAGCGATAGGGTGTCCGGGACTGTGTGTCCTCGAGTTTAAATACTCAGCCGCTCCAACCAGACGTACAACTGAGACAGCAGTTGGAACTGGTCTACCAAATCATTGTCTTCACCAACCTAACTGGTTCTATTTCCTCAACTCTTTCATTTCCTCATTACTGTGTTGAGTGATTGTTCATATCTGTGTTTGAAGACTTTGCCTGAAGACTTTCTCAGTTCAATTTCTTCAGTCTATTTGTCTTCATCTTGTGTTATCCTGTGTTTACGCTTTCTGTACTCTGTGTTTGTCTTCATTTCATCATGATGACTATGTGTGTATTCTGTTATGCTTACTTTTGTGTACTTATTCCGCTACAAATAGTTCTTCGCTAAGGAATTTCCTAACTGGCAAATTCCTCAGTGAAGAATTCATAAAAATTGCCTATTCACCCCCCTCTAGTCGATATAACGCACTTTCAGAGGTCTTCATGAGCAAGCAAGTTGGATGCACACTCACTTAGTTTCAGTTTGAGCTTTCATACACTTATAGCTCTAGTGCATCCGTTGCATGGCAATCCCTACTCACTCACATTGATATCTATTAATGGGCATCTCCATAGCCCGTTGATACGCCTATTAGATGTGAGACTATCTTCTCCTTTTTGTCTTCTCCACAACCACCATTCTATTCCACCTATAGTGCTATGTCCATGGCTCACGCTCATGTATTGCATGAAAGTTGAAAAAGTTGGAGAGTACTAAAGTATGAAACAATTGCTTGTCTTGTCATCGGGGTTGTGCATGATTAAATACTTTGTGTGATGAAGATAGAGCAACAGCCAGACTATATGATTTTGTAGGAATAACTTTCTTTGGCCATGTTGTTTTGAAAAGACATGATTGCTTTATTGGTACGCTCGAAGTATTATTGTTTTTATGTCAAATGATAGACTATTGCTTTGAATCACTTGTGTCTTAATATTCATGCCATGATTAGACATATGATCAAGATTATGTTAGGTAGTATTCCACATCAAAAATTATTTTTTTATCATTTACCTACTCGAGGACGAGCAGGAATTAAGCTTGGGGATGCTGATATGTCTCCGTCGTATCTATAATTTTTGATTGTTCCATGCCAATATTCTCCAACTTTTATATACTTTTGGAAACTTTTTATACTATTTTTGGGACTAACATATTGATCCAGTGCCCAGTGCCAATTCCTGTCTGTTGCATGTTTTTTGTTTCGCAGAAACCCAATATCAAACGGAGTCCAAACGGGATAAAAACAGACAGAGATTTTTTTTGGAATATTTATGATTTTTGGGAAGTGAAATCAACGCGAAACGGTGTCCAGGGTGGTCACGAGGTAGGGGGGCACGCCCTACCGCTAGGCGCGCCCCTGACCCTTGTGGTCCACCCGTAAGGCGGTTGGCGCTCTTCTTTTGGCGCAAGAAAGCTAATTTTAGGAGAAATATCTGGGCGAAAGATTCACCCCAATCGGAGTTACGGATCTCCAGATATAAGGAAATGGTGAAGGGTTAGAATCAAAGAACGTAGAAACAGAGAGATAGATCCAATCTCGGAGGGGCTCTCGCCCCTCCCAAGCCATGGGAGCCAAGGACCAGAGGGGCCGGAAACCCTTCTCCCATCTAGGGAGGAGGTCAAGGAAGAAGAAGAACAAGGGGGGCCTCTCCACCTTGCTTCCGGTGGCGCCAGAGCGCTGCCGGGGGCCATCATCATCACCGCGATCTTCACCAACACCGCCGTCATCTTCACCAACATCTCCACCAACTCTTCCTCCCTCTATGCAATGGTGTAACCTCTCTCTTACCCGCTGTAATCTCTACTTAAACATGGTGCTCAATGCTATATATTATTCCCCAATGATGTATGGCTATCTTATGATGTTTGAGTAGATCCGTTTTGTCCTATGGGTTAATTGATGATCGTGATTGGTTTGAGTTGCATGTTTTATTATTGGTGTTGTCCTATGGTGCTCTCCGTGTCGCGCAAGCGTGAGGGATCCCCGCTGTAGGGTTTGCAATATGTTTATGATTTGCTTATGGTGGGTGGCGTGAGTGACAGAAGCACAGACCCGAGTAAGTAGGCTGTTTGTGTATGGGATAAAGGGGACTTGATACTTTAATGCTATGGTTGGGTTTTACCTTAATGATCTTTAGTAGTTGCGGATGCTTGCTAGAGTCCCAATCATAAGTGCATATGATCCAAGTAGAGAAAGTATGTTAGCTTATGCCTCTCCCTCAAATAAAATTGCAATAGTGATTACCGGTCTAGTTATCGATTGCCTTGGACAAATAACTTTCTCATAACAAAAAGCTCTCTACTTATATTTACTTTATTGCTTCTTTATTTAAACAACCCCTAGGTTTTATTTACGTGCTCTTTATTGTCTTGCAAACCTAGCCTTTCACACCTACAAAGTACTTCTAGTTTCATACTTGTTCTAGGTAAAGCGAACGTCAAGCGTGCGTAGAGTTGTATCGGTGGTCGATAGAACTTGAGGGAATATTTATTCTACACTACAAAAAAAGACACATCCGTGACATTTTGGGTCGACCGAATTTTTTTTCTGTCATACATATGACACTTCTATGATGATAATTGTGACAAAACCCGGTATCATCATAGATGTGGTGGGCTCCTACTTCTATGACAAAAAATCATGACAAAAAATGGGCTTTTCGTCCTGGGCGGGCTGGAGATATAGCTGCATGACATTCTTTGGGCCGTCCATGACGGAAAAAACCGTGGTAGAAGCGAGGGGGAGGAAAATTTCGGGGAGTTGCCGGTTATGCTGGGAGGTCGGGGGCGGAGTGGTGCGTGTTTCTTTCATACGTACGCGCATGTGTGCGAGGCGTTGGCTCTAACTGAACCCGAGCAAGGCATTGGGCTCTAACTGAACCCGAGCGATTGCACTGCAGGCTACGTGTTACTGAACCCGAGCGATCGATCGATGGCTGTTAACTGAACTCGATGGAGCGATTCCTTCGCTACTACTGCTAACTGAAGCCGATCG
>NC_057801.1:87512171-87566097 GCF_018294505.1 Triticum aestivum | reverse complement strand
CAGGACCCCAGTTTCGACCGTAGGAGGTCTGTTTCCTCCGTTTTGCGGTACGCCACACCCCTCCCGATCAACAGGACCCCCGTTTCGACCGTAGGAGGTCCGTTTCCTCCATTTTGCGGTACGCCAGGCCCCTCCCGATCAACAGAACCCCGTTTCGAACGTGGCCGGTCGAACACAAGGCCGTTTACTCCGTTGTGCGGTACGCCAGGCCTCGTTTCCATCGCCTGTTCCGTCCAAGCCCTCCCGATGAACACGACCAGGCATTCCATTTCGACCCAGCCGGTTGGCTCCCCATGAACACGGCGACGATGCTGTTTCTCTGTTCCGACCCAGCCATGTATGTACGCGTGAGTAGGCGTTCGAGACCCTGCCAGGATGTACGTATGTGGCCGTATTTTCTTTCTTGCACCCCTCGCCGATGTACGTACGTGTACATGCTACGTGCGCACCTCTACTACGACACGTGCGCGTCTACATCTACGACACATGTGCACCTCTATATTGACCAGTATGTACGTACACGTTCGCGACCAGAATGACAACGCTACGTACGCTTCGACCAGGTGGGTCCCGACTATCAGGCACTTCCTTGCGTGCGAAGATGTAGCTGGTGGGTCCCAGCAGTCAGGGGGCGAATCGTTTTTTTCTGTACGCACTTCCTTGCATGGGAAGGTGTAGCTGGTGGGTCCCAGCAGTCAGGGGGGAAACATTTTTTTTGCGAAATATGGTGGCCTGTCCGGTGGGTCCCCGCTGTCAGGTGGAGGAATAATTATTTTGCGCGTAATAAGGAGGCACTTCCTTGCTGCGGCCGTGGACCCAGCTGTCAGCCTCTCCACGTACAGTCCATGTCCGATGGAAGCCGTTCCTTGACCACGCCGTGCCGAGAGCACCAGGGCAGTGGATGATGGCGAGGCCTAGGAAGGGGACGACGTGGAGCCGGGGAAGACGCGGCAGTGGATGCCCACGCATAGAGGAGTACGAGGGTTCACTGGTTCGCTGCGGTGTGAGGCTGCCGTCGCCGCAGAATAACAGGGGGTGTGGGTGAGTAGAGGGATGGCCTGGCCAGGGTGGGAGTAGTAGGGGCCGGTGAGGCCTCCGCCGCATCGCAGTCGACCACGGGAGGCAGGAGCACGAGGCATGACCGGCGCTGGTTTGGGCGGCTGGAGCAAGAAGACCAGAGGTTGAAGAAGCACTACGGCCGTTGGATGGACATTGTACGGTCACTGGAGCTAGAATCGTGCATATTGACTAAGTTGACAAAGCCCTCCGTCCCCATCAACTTAGTAGGCCCACAAGTCAGCCTGCCACTATACTGGGTCCCAGCTAATAGGGGGAGTATTCTTTTTTTTGTGCATAATAAGGAGGCACTTCCTTGCGTGCGAAGATATAGATGGTGGGTCCGAGCTGTCAACGGCGGTAACGTTTTTTTTCACGAAATACTGATGCCATTTTGGTGGGTCCCTGATGTCAGGTAGACGAATCATTATTTTGCGCGTAATAAGGAGGCATTTCCTTGCGTGCGGCCATGGACCCAGCTGTCGGCCTCTCCACGTACAATCCACTTCAGATGCATGTCGGTTGTTGACCACGTTGACCAGGCCGCGCCTAGAGCACCAGGGAGGTGGACAACAGCGAGGCCTAGGAAGGGAACGACAACGATGGGAGTACGGTGGGGCGGTGAGGCCTGCGCGGCAGCACAGCCGGCCGCGGGGAGGAGGGAGCAGGCATAACCGCCGGCGCTTGTTTGAGCGGCTGGAGCAGGAAGAGCAGAGATTGAAGAAGCACGACGGCCATTGGATGGACATCCAACCGTCACTGCTTGTGCGTCAACCTTTTTTTACGAAAGCCTCAAATCTGTGGAAAATAGCATACAACCCATTTGCCATTATTTCTAAGAATTTACAACTCATTTGCTAATTCTTAAGATTTTTTTTGGAGCCCATATTCTTTTTGTTAGCATTACAGCCCATATTGTGGCCACAGTTCAAAAATTATACGAAATTTTGCATATTTCGGTGCAGTCCGAACTGTTTTTAATCCCAAAATTTCGACTCACATTCAAACTGATTTTAAAAGTAAATGTATATCAATATAAAATCCGACAAATTCTCCACACATAAAAATTAATGTAATTTAAAATCTTGAAATGAAAAAAATATATTTGAAACTAATTGCCGGTTTGATGTGTTTTAAAAATGTACAATCCATTTCTCATAACTGATGGGCCATTTTCTTGGCCAGCCGAATGAAAAGCTCTCCTCGTCTTGAAAGATTTGCAGCCCAACAGGCCTGACAAAGCGATTTAATTGGCAAATCACAAAAAAAACTCGGCTGTGGCCATGGACCCAGCTGTCAGCCTCTCCACGTACAGTAATCTTCCGATGGAAGTCGTTCCTTGACCACGTTGACCACGCCGTGCAGAGAGCACCACGGCGGTGGACGACGACGAGGCCTAGGAAGGGGACGACGCGGAGCCGGGGAAGACGCGACAGTGTAAGCCCGCGCGCAGAGGAGTACGAGGGTTCATTGGTTCGGCTATGGTGTGAGGCTGTCGTCGCTGCAGGGCCTGGCCAGCGATGGGAATACTAGGGGGCGGTGAGGCCTCCACGGCAGCACAGCCGGCCACGGGAGGCAGGAGCATGCGGCACAACCAGCGCTGCTTTGGGCGGCTGGAGCAAGAAGACCAGAGGTTGAAGAAGGACTACGGCTGTTGGATGGACATCGTACGGTCACTGGAGCTAGAATCGTTCATATTGACTAAGTTGACAAAGCCCTTTGGCCCCGTCAACTTAGTAGGCCCACAAGACAGCCTCCCGGGGGAGTATTCATTTTTTTTGTGTAATAAGGAGGCACTTTCGGTGGGTCCGAGCTGACAGCGGGGGGAACGTTTTTTCGGAGTGGGTGATTAGAGGGATGGCTAGGCCAGCGATGGGAGTACGATGGGGCCGTGAGGCCTGCCCGGCAGCATAGCTGGCCACGGGAGGAGGGAGCAGGCAGTCCCGCCGGTGCTTGTTTGAGCGGCTGGAGCATGAAGAGCAGAGATTGAAGAAGCACGACAACCGTTGGATGGATATCCAACAGTCACTGCTCTCGTGTGTTGACTAAGTTGACAGGGCATTGCGTGTGCGTCATCCTTTTTTTATGAAAGCATACGCGTCAACCTGTAGTAGGCGCACAAGTCAGCCTCAGATCTGTGGAAAACAGGATACAACCCATCTGCCCTTATTTCTAATAATGTACAGCCTATTTGCTAATTCTTAAAAAAAATTGGGAGCCCATCTTCTTTTTGTTAGCATTACACCCCATATTTTGGCCACGGTTAAAAAGTATACGAAATTTTGCATATTTCAGTGCGGTCAACTGTTTTTAATCCAGAAATATCGATTCACATTCGAACTATTTTGAAAAATAATTTATATAAATATAAAATCAAAATAATTGTCCATGCATACAAATCAATGGAATTTAAGATCTTGAAATGAAAAAAAAATGAAAGTAATTCCCGGTTTGATGTATTTTAAAAATGTACAGGCCATTTCTGGGCAAACCGAATGAAACTCTCCTCGTCTTGAAACATTTGCAGCCCAGCATGGCCGATAAAGCAAGTAGGCCTTGTTTCAGTATTTCTTTAAAAAAATAGAACTGGGCTAGTCATTTTCAGCAAGAAAAAAACACGACTGGGCTCATGATGTGGTAAACACAAATAAAACCCTGGCTAGACGGGCCACAGCCCCTGCAAAGCCCCGTTGTTACCCTGATCCATCTCTAAAACTAGTATAAATAACAACTGCTTGTTCCTCATTGTCTCAAAAATAAACTGCTTGTTCCTCAATAAAAAAACTGCGCGACTTGCTGGGTCCCTGGTGTCAGCTGCTTGTAGTGTAATTCTCTCGTTTATTGACTACGTTGACGATGGCATGAGCCCCAGATGTCCAACCATTAGGAGGAACCATATTTTTGGGCTTGTACTATAGAGGCACTTGCTTGCGTACTGCCATGACGCTGGTGGGTCCCTACTATCATCCTCTCCACGTACAGTCATCTCCTTGTTCCTCTCGGTTGTTGACGACGTTGACAACGCAAGAGGGTAGCGCACTGCGCATGGCGAGCAAACCAAGGCCGCAAGGCGGAGGACGATGGCGAGGCCTCGGACGGAACGAACAGGAGCCGTTGAAGATGCGCCGGTCCAGTCGCAGGCGCAGGGGAGTACAAGGGTTGACTGGTGGGGGTGGTGGGGGCTAGTCACTTAGCTTCTGTAATGCACAGTGAGCTCAAGCAGCCGGTGTGAGTGATGTTATTTCCCTTGGTTGTGATTTGTTACAATATTTCATTCTAAATTAAACGAATGGCAAGCCATTTGCCTTGTTTCAAAGAAAATATGACAGTCACAGCCGAGTTGAAAAGGGCAGGAACATCTAACTCCAGCTTACAAACTGTACAAAAGCACGAGGGTTGATTGTTCATCAGGTTTATAAAAAAACCCAGATTGAAAAGGGCAATAACATCTAACTCCAGCACTGTTTTCGGCAGTCACAGTCAAATGGATCGGTCAGGTCCATAGAATGAACATCCTGGATCGCAAAATTTACTGAATTATGACCACAATATGTTGTAATAAAAAATAGAAGCCTGGCACGTTCAGAAGCTCTTTTGCCCACCTGAAACTCCTTTTTTTGCTCTTCGACATACCCATCCGTCAAAACCATGCTGCTAATAAACTTAAGCCTGATGGACAATAGTAACCTCGCATTCAGCAGGAAGAATGTGACAAATCTTGTGTTTGCATGGTTGGCTACGATCATATCGTTCTAGCGTTATTGTCTTCAATCGAATCTCATGAGAAGTGAGAAAATCCCGATGCTTACGAATCCACCGATTGGTTATAACTTTCTTACCCCGTCATATTGCCTAAATAGACATGAAAATTGAAAACAGTTAAGGTCTAAAAGAAGAGTGTCGAAAGAGCAACAGCTGAACAGTTAATTCTAGTACACTATATGCGGGCTTCCAATGTGCGTGCAATTATCACCTATATATACAACTTCTCCAGACATGGAAAGCATTGCAGCAAGCCAATAATCTTGTTCAGATCAGAACTATTCATTTGGATATATAAGATCTTGACAGAATCCAGCACCATTGATAGGCCATCCATGGAGAAACTCTTCATTGAGCATATAACATAATATTAGTACAAAATGTGTACTCCAAGATGATATATAAATTATGCGCAGAAATTTAAAATGCAGCATATGGTTACAAGTGTAGATGATAATATAAAGTACCTGAAGAACTGTGGAGCCAAACACCATATTGAAATGAGCACAAAGATCATGTATTACACCCAAGGTCTCCAGTTTAGGCGCAGAGAGGACGGTTATTTGCAACGGTGAATAACTAGAATCAAGGATCAACCTTTGAAGTGAAGGGGCATCTTGGATGATGAGCTGCCTTCCGTCAAAAACAATTCCAATTCATACAAGGTTAGGCGACTTTATTTGGAGACAACCGATTCTAACTGTGAAAACAAGCACCAAGCTCTCCAGCGCAGGGCAACTGGAGTGGATGATGCTGTGCAATGAGGCCTCCGATATATGAACCCGCACAAGTGAAAGTTTCTTGAGAAATGGGAGTCGAAGGTTTAGTACCAGATTGTCTGGAAGGTAGCACAGCGCAAAGGTGGCGGTGTGGAGAGAGGAGGAAAACCGCGAGATGGACATCGGTGCTGAGGGCACAAGTTCATGGCGTTCTGTATGTGGTATGTGATTTCCAGGGGAATAGTACAACTCAAGAAGCTGTAGTTCTATGAATTCAGGGGATTTCAGCCAGGCGTCCACCATGCAGGGCATGGTATGCTTGCTCGGGTAGCATGACGGGATGCAGAGGCTTTGAACGAAGCCCTGGTGGGAGGAGATGATGGCTCTGGGGATTTCAAAATCATTGAAGAGAGATAGCTGACGACAGTCAAGATTAAGGGGCACGGCGCGCCATAGAGGGCGCCACCGAATTGAGGGGACTTGGGTGCGGCAGCAATCCTTGGTGGGGAGAAGCGAGATGATCTCCCCAAGGACGGCGTCCGGGAGATCGCTGATGCGGTCCACCGGAGATTCTACGGGTTCCTGGGAGCCGGTGGGGGCAGGGTCGCCGCTTCTCCCCGCCCTGCCAGATGCGGGATCTACAACAGGCGTCGCCGCTGGCGGGAGCCTCATCTTCTTGACGCTGGGGTCAGCCGACTCTATTTTCCTCGAGGGTGTCGCGTTGCGCTCACGGATTTGAGCAGAGTAACGAATGATGAGCCTAGTTGTAGTGCGAGCGAAGAAGAAGGGGAGCTGGGGGTTTTCTGTAGGAGTGAGGAAGAAGGGGAGCTGGGGTTTTATGTAGGAGTGAGGTGAGGACTTTGGGGGTACGAGTGGAGCGAGCTGACGTGAGGTGGGTGGGAGCGAGGAGGAAGAAGAGCACCCAGGTTTTTTTGTGGGGGGGGGGTGTGCTGGGTGTGGGTAGCGCCTTTTGAATTGATTTTACTATTTACTAGTGTGGATTGGCTGTTTTATCTTGGGCCCAGAGAAACAATTACTACTAGTACAGTGGAGACACTCTACAGCTACCCAGAAAAACAATTACTACTAGTACAGTGGAGACACTCTACCGCTTCTGGCTCCTCCTAGGTCATTGAAACGTCTCCCTCTACTGAATGTCATTATACTTTTGTTCACCGACATGCGGGCCATGCAGCGCGCGGGCCCAAATTCCATCCACTAAATTAGCAGGCAGTATGTAGGCGGAGAGTCACCCCGGTCGTAGCGCGGCAGTAACGAGCCGTCATATCACAAAACCCCACCTCCCCGCAGTCTAAGTTTGACGGACGAAGCAACCATCATTTCACTCCTCGCTGAATCCCCTTCTCCCTCACCGTCTTCAAGAAAGGCAACACTCGCATCTTCCACTGTTTTTCTCTCCCAACGAAGGGAAGGTAAGTGGATCCGTGATGTTGGTATATTTTCGTTCAGAGAAAAAAAAAGAACTTTTGCAAAGCAGTAACCGATCCTTGCTCTCTTTTTTGTTTCGTTGTCATTGCGATTGTGTTTTCCTTTCAGTGGTCTCCTAGTATTCGTCAGTTTCATGATGGACCAAGGAGAACCAGGCAAAGATCTGCCGATATTGGAGCAGACATGGGAGGCTGATCCCCACGAGACAGAGAGCTCCAAGAAGATGGAGGCTACCACCGAGCCGACCCCAGATACGCTCACGGCCACTACTGAGATGGTCAACGCCCCGTTTGAGGTTACAACCCCCGTGGCACTGCAGGAGCAGTTTTCCCCCTTCGAGCCCCCCCCCCACCCCCCGCTGAGCTGCCCAAGGTGATTTCCTTCTTTGCCGATCTCGATTGTGGTTTTTCATCTAAGTATGTGGTGATTTTTTTTAGAAAAGGAAGTATGTGGTGATTAATAATGCAAAATTCTATTAGCTTCGGTGCCATGCTATACACAGTGGTTTAAATAACTTATGGTTCTTATACTAAAAAGTAATTCAAAATTTGTTTCTGTTTCAATTAGAGCCCTGATGCAGACAAGGATTGTGTGGTTGTGCATGTTACTCGCTATTAGGCGGACGACCTGAATATACGCACGGGGAAAACAAAGTTCTTAGGCTATTGGATCCTGGAAGCCATTTGCGGTTATACCAATGAAGAGTTGTATTCCTGCCTCACTGTTGTCAGGCGTGTTGTCCAGGGTGTACTGAAGCACAAGAAGTTCAAAGCTACTCCTTCATTTGTGAGGCATACTGTTCTTGTCAAGCTTACGCAGGAAGATGACGTGGCATGCCTCCACAAACAAGTTTATCAGTGGCAAGGCCACAAGGTTGTCTTCATGAAGGTTCTCAGGATTGAGCTGCTGCGGGACGTCCTCGATGATATTCATGGCAAGGTCCGTCTTGTGTCCAGCGCAAATTAGATCGAGGCATGAAATAGTTGCCCCAGCTAGTGTTTAATAGTAGTTTGGATTGTGTCTAATTATCCGAACCTTGCCTGTTATGGACCCCTCTGGGGCTAGTGCTCTGTTTGAATCCGTCTATGGGAACTGCTGCTCCTTTTGTGTGCCCGTGAATCATGTGAGAACCATCGTAATTGTTGCCAAAACAGATGCGTCCTCACTAGTTTTTTCATGAATATGGCATGGTAAGACATAAGTTGTCACGGTTTATCATACGAGCAGTCTGTGTTTTGATGAAATAGAGCACTCGTGCGAGAACCGTGCACTGACGTATACATAAGTACTTGTAAACACTACTGGTTCTACCCCACTTGTAAGCAGTTGTGCAAAACACGGCACATTGGCTCAGCTCGCTTCAACACTAGGCTATCGACCAGCTAACAATCAACAATCTGCTGTCTGACATATAAGCAACTACTATGTATCTTGTTATAGTGGTTCATGCAGTTAATTGAGGCCACAATGTAATAAATTCCAAACGTTCACACGCTAGTCCAGCACTCATGTGGAGCACTCACAATTAAACTCGTCTTCATAATAATCTTGAAAAGCATAAGTTAAGTAATTTTATACATCTCAACGATTCATAGAACATAACAAACATATACTAGTTCACAGCAAAAGACAAAGTTGTGAGAAGGTTCACAAATCAGGAAAAAACAAGCAAGGCTTCTCTGAGCAAAGGGCCTCCCGGCAGGCTTAAATTTCCTGGAGTTCACTCTGGTTTTTTCTTGTTGCCACCATCCAGGGTTAGGTTCTCTCATTCCAGAATAACCAATTATAATTGTGGTCTCAGCTGGAATGCTGAACTGAACCATGCAGTGTACTGACCAGCTGAAATGCTTGTGCATTCCACTAAATTTAAGCACCGCTATTTGCAGAAATAAGCAGACCACAATGCCTCTTGTCCGTGCACCTGTCCAAAAAACCGCCGTGCAGCCGTGCCAGCTAGTCCTCGGTCCGTGGATGAACTGGTAGAAAGTGCATTCCGGACTAGGATGCAGTTGTTTTCGCTCGTCCCTGCACTGCAATCAGGAAGTAAAACGTATGAATCAGCTTCTTTTAGATTGCGTTGGTCATTCTACCTTAGTTACTACCAATGTAGGGATACCTTGAAGACAGGAGGTTAAACGATGGCAACGAGGGATAGCCATCTCATTTTGCGCAGTTGTACTAAAACTGAGGTGTGTGCTTTTGATTGCACGGATAGAAATGATACGGAGATAGACATGCCGAAATGATATGGAGACAGACATCCCTGTTTGCGCAAATACGAAATACGGTTATTTAAACAGTGACACATATTACTACTTTCCCCCGTTTCCTCTTAGAACCAAGTCCTAGATTCATGCTACAACTTTCCCACTTTCTTCCCTATTTGAACCAACGCTTTGACTTCACTGTATGAACTAGCTTTACTTCTAATAATAGTAGAAGTCTAGGTGGCTTTGTAAAAGCGGATGGAAGGAGAAAAGGATCCACACGAAGGGGGAAGAGCTGGGGCAGTAGAGCAAGGCAGGTTTCGAAGGAATATATACCCGAGGGTCATCGGCATGTGGCAAAGACGGTGTCGGGAGGCTGCATCTTGGCCACAATACCGCAGGGAGGAAGAAGGGGTCGGAGGCCCTCCCGAGCCGGCGCTCTCTCGGAGAGAACGGCACGGCCGCCGATCAAGACGCGCGGGCAGCCGTTGGTCTCCTCCCTCACTGCTGACGACAGCGTGAACGATGCACCTACACCCCCTTCCCGAGTCAAGGTTGTCCGGCCGGATTTGTGACTAGCCGTGAGCTGAGAGAGAGAGTGTGGCCACCTATGTCTTGCTTAGATCTGGAGAGCATGAGAGAGTGAATGAGAGGAACCCTAGTAAAGCAAGCACTAAGGCTCCTGCTTTTATATATAGTGGAGTGATTTTGTTGTACCGGCTTCAAAAAAATGCGCTCCTACGTGTACCCGCGAGTGGGTGTGAGAGAACTAGTCCGTACGTGCACCGCTTCTCTTCGTGAGAGTACAATATATACTATGCCCAAAGAACGTTCACCGCAAGAGTAATAGTATAAGTGTGTGACGTGTGAGCTAAAATAAAATATGCATGCCGTCTTTTGTGTTTTAGAAGTTCTGAGCGTAGGGTGTGAAGAGCACATATGTGCATGACGTCTACCTGCAGATAGAGGATGGGTGCGACGTGCGAGTCTGCGAGAGGACTCGGGAGAGTCGTGACTCGTGAGGGTGCGTGTGCGTGAGAGAGAGGGGGGCACGTATCAATGCAATGCATGTGTCCGTAAATCATTATCCGACAAACGTTCGCCACAAGCCATTTCCTGGCGAACGCCGTAAGAACCATTAGATCAGCATCCGACAGTGTCAGTTTTGCCATGTCATTTAAGAGAACAGCCACTCCTCCTACACACAAATCTTCCACGTGAGTGTTAGCAACTGCCGTATGCTCCCTCCGTTCCAAAAGGCAGTGCATATTGCTTTATTGAAAATTAGAACCTCACAAACTTTTACCGAGTTTTCGTGTACCAAATTGCACATGTAGAATACCCTGTATATATCATTTCATTCATCTTCGATAGGTAACTATAAATATGGGTGAGGAGTCCACAAAGAAAGACCATCATATCACCTGCAGCAATTTCAACCATCCTTTAGTGTCGAGGAATATCATAGGAACTCTATATGATATGATTTTTATAGGATTTTTTTCCTTTAGAGCCAATTGGTTCATAGGAATAGATTCATATACTCTACATTTCAAAGGAAATAAACATGATATCATTTTTATAGCTTTAGAGCCACTTGGTTCATATGAATGGATTCCTATACTCCCTTAATTTCAAAGGAAAATAAACATTAGCGTATATTCAATAGAAAAGTTCCTATGATATGAACAAAATTACATCTCTTTACTAATCCCTCCTCATAGGAATTGAGATACATGTCATCTCTAGATTCAATAGAAAAGTTCCTATGATGTGAACGAAATGACATCTCTTTTCCAATCCCTACTCATAGGAATTGAGATGCTCCATGTCATCTCTTTCCCTACAACTTCCACGTATGCATCTTCTATTCCTAAATAGATAGTACAACCCACTAGTAGCTTTTTTCCAAAACATGCAACTATGGCACAAGAACTATATAGTGTGCCAATAACTTTGAAAGATGGTCGCTGGATGAAGCTAACCCGACAGTATAGAGATGTGCAAATCCGAGCACTACTGGCCGTTGGATATCATCAACATTCCACCAAATCTGCCACATGTACAATTTAGAAGACTCCATGGTTGAACTTAAGCATAATGCACAAACCTCAAAACGCAAGCACTTCTCCTTTGTTCTAGAATATTCTGTATCATAATTGATTATTTTTTTTAAATGAATTGCCATTATTTGTTTTTTTACTTTATGATTTACAATGCACAACCCCATGAATCTTATCATTTTTATAGAACTAATTGATTTTGAATGAGATGAACTATAAGAACTGAACGAACATCTACATCATGCATATATGACTCAAAGCTTTATATGCTATAGTGTGTATTTATTCATAATTTGGTTTCGAAATCTCATGCGTTAAATACATGTGTACCTTACTAGTTTTGAGTAGAGTAGAAAATTTCACGCGGCCCCGGGTATATCAAAATGCAGGGCTCATGCATCATTGCGTTTCGGTCGAACCTACGTCCACAATTTTTTGTACATGCTAAATCTCCACTGGTCCCCGAACCCAAAATGCTGCCTTGTTCCCGTAAAACCAAGCGGCCCACACATATTTAAGGCGTCGACTCGAACCTGTTTACTATGACGTGGCCCCGCACGCCGTAGTACTCCTACAAACCCTACCGCCGCACTGATCATCGGTTTTCTTCAAGAGGACGAGGGAGAAGCCGATTTGTAGTGGAGGCGCTTTCAAAAAAAAGGATCTGTAGTGGAGACCCCTACCCTAGGGTGCCCTAGGTAGCTACCGCACGCATGATTGTTTTCTCTTTTCTTTATGCTCTTGCGCGCTAGAGTGAAATAATGGTTGCTTCGTCGGTCCAGCTTAATGCGGGAAAGGTGGGGCTTTGTGATTTGACCCCTCATCACTCATTTTCTACTACTGCGGCGCTACGACCTGGGTGCCTCCAATTCCAACCGCTACTCCGAACTGTAATTTGGTGCATCGCACGTGGAACAAGACGGTGGATGAGCCACATGTCTGCCAAAGGGGTCCTGTTAAGTGTGTCGCCATTTCGTGTGCGGACTGACCCTGCTTGAGTTGCTACGACAACACGATAGGAGCAGCCTACCACTTAGTTTTGCTCCTTGGTGAATCCCGACTATATTGATCTAAAAAGATACGTGCTGAACTACCCTCTCCGTCTCGGTTTTTTATTTGTAGGCGTCTCGGTTTATAGGGCCTGCACGTAGTTCTAGGTCATCCATTTGACTAACTAAATATGAGTTACTATGTCACAAAAAGTATATCATTGGATTCTTATTGGTTGATATGTGAAGAAACAAGAAACAAGGTAGAAGTTAATGCACCGCGCCTTAGTATAGTGGGATTATTTGGGTTTCGTAAGATGACGTGCGTTTGGTTGCAAGGGTGGTCATGAATGGGTTGGGATCGTTCACAAAATAGACATGTTTGGTTATAAAGCACATGAATGGTTCGAGTCAAAAAAAGAGAATATGCCTTGAAGATGCTGAACCATTCCACCCAACCAAATCATTTGAATCAAATGGCCACCCTTTGCATGCATGACTATGTGAGCATGACTGGTGGTCCCGTCTTAAATAATTAGCTCATCTCTTATATTCAGCCAAACACATGAATTGAATGGTTTAATCCCAAAAAAATGAATGGTCCCAATCCATTCATATGATACCTTCAACCAAACGCATCCGACTGAGGGAGTAGTTGTATTTAAAAGTTGAGGGCGGGGCTTTTCCTGCCCGGTAGGCGGCGGGACAGTTCCGCCTAGTCGGTTCGACAAAGACGCGAGAAGACGAGGGAGTAGGCTGCTGCAAACGTAGGGCTATGTGATTAGACAGCGAATTACTGCTGGACAGGTGGGGCCCCGTGATTTGACTTGCCATTATCATTTTAACTGCGGCACTATGACCGGCGTGAGTCTCCCGATTCCTGACCACCTCCATACAGGTGCCTCTCCCAATGCTCCACCATGTAGTAGTAGAGGCTGGCTCTTGCATGAGAGCCCACTTCTCCACTTTTTCCTTGCCTCTCTTTCCTCCACATATGCAAAAATGCCATGTGAAGCGCACTATTGTACTTACTTGCTCCTACAGGTGCATAAGCTTGCAACATAGGCATAAAGTCTAATGTGGCATGTTAATCAAGAAGAGAGAGACTAGTCTGGTGACCCAAGGAAGAAACGGTGCTAAGTGCGTGTACCTAGGTGAAAAGACAATTTTGAGTCTATAGCTAATTAAATGAAGCAAACTTAGCAACATCATTTCATTGGAAGAGGTCACTCCTTGGCAAATGCAATAAAAACTAGTACTCCCTGTGTCCCATTATATAAGAACGTTTTTGACACTACACTAGCTAGTGTCAAAAACGTTCTTATATTATGGGACGGAGGGAGTACGAAGAAAGAGATAGAGAGGAGTAAAAAATACATTTATAGCCAACCTTGTTGTAGTATGAGTGACTAAGTGATGACTATGTATGACATGCCAACATCAGATAGCCTAACGCACCATGTTAAATCTCCAAGGGTGCGACCACGTGAGCAACGCGATGGTCGTGGTAGGCGTGACCATGATACGGGCCGCTGGCAGCCCTTGGATTTGAGATAAAACGGTCGCATGCTAAGTTGCTGAAAATTTTAAGAATAACCCTCCAGGATAGGATATTCACCCATAGGTCTAGAGTCACACCGTGCAACCGTTTGATCTCAGATCCAAGGGCTCTCGGAAGCCCGTATCATGGGAGAATGGAAAGCCACTACCCTGCCGTTTGCATGTTGGCAGTTCGCTCCTACTCTTTCCCGCACGTCCTTTAATACTACGACGGTTTGCTCCTAGTCGTCCCGTCCATTCACATTACGGCATTTCCACTAATCCTAACCCTCCTCCCAAATCCATGGCATCCCAAATCTCCCCGATCGGCGGTGAGTACAAGGTTAGAACCATCACCGGCGATGAGTTCGACGTCATCTACACCCGTACTTCCGCGACGGTGAAAGGATGCCTTTCTCGCTTCAGACACATGTTCAAAAACTCACATGATGAGTGGGTCGCTGGGCTAGATGTTGAGTACACCACAGTCGTGGGACGAGAGAAGGATCTAAAGGACGAAGAGAGGAAGAAGCCCGCCGTGATCCAGGTTTGCGTACATAACGTTTGCTTGGTCTACCACATATGCCATGCCGATGTTGAGTGCCAGGATTTTAAGAACTTCCTCGAGGACAAAACAGTCAATCCATCGATAGTGGAGTACTACTGTACAAAAGTGTACATTTTTTAAAAGGCTAGCGTACTGTTCATCATATATATATATAGCCAGTTAAATTCTCAACCTAGAACGACGTGCATGCCATGTAGTAAACCGATCCGGAGGAAGTATAGTAAAAATGAGGTGATTTTACCCAGCGATTGGCGGGGGAGCATGGCCTGTCATGCGGTCCACGTGTCATGATGTACCAAGGTGATGCGCGTGTCCCTCTTGTGGCAGAAGCAATACTAGTACGTGGTTTGAGATGATGTCGAACCGAAGTGTGAAATAATGGTTGCTTCGTCCGTCTGGGAAGGTGCGGCATGTGATTTGACGTCTCATTGCCCATTACTAACACTGGGCCGGTACGAGTGGGGTGCGTCCCCCTGCTGTTCTGCACTGTTATTTGGTGCTTGACACGTCGACCCGGTTGCTATATGTCCCACATGTCGGTGACAAGAAGTACAGAATTCATGAAAGGGAGCGTCAACGGAGGAGTATACTACAAAATTCATGAAAGGGAGCGACTTAGTTTTGGAAAAATCTGTTTTTACAAGGTACGTACCCACTAGGGTTTATAGGGCTCATCTAAAAAACATTCGTTTTTCCGTTTGATAAGTCTCAATTCTAGTACTATACTAGTAGTAGTACCATTCATGTTGGATTTTGAGGTGCGTTAGATCACCCGACGCAAGCAGTGTCAAGAGGATACTAACCAATGCATGTACAAGTTCATGGAAATTTAGTGGTCATTCATGCATTCATTCTAATTAATGCCTCGGTAAACATAACTTCTTGATAAAAACGAGCGTATTGTGCAAACTACGAAATTAATTCGACTACTAACCATCTACCTTGGTTGGAGAAATTTTGAAATTGAGCCATAAACTGGAAAGGAGGGAGTACTAACTTTTGTCTCGATTACTATTTGTGGCCTTGTATAGATGCAAAATGTATTTTTTTATAGTGGCCTTTTATAAGTAAATAGAGGGAGTACTAACCAAAGTACGTAGTAGGGACGAGGAGTAAACGGAGGGAGTAGTAAAATTTTCTCCTCGTGCTGCGAGCCACCACGCGCGTGGGCGAGGGAGCGGGCGTAAAGGCGTACAGTAGTACTCCAGCTTCACCTCATCCAGCGAGCCACCGCGCCCGTG
Organism: Triticum aestivum; assembly: GCF_018294505.1. Classification (NCBI taxonomy): domain Eukaryota; kingdom Viridiplantae; phylum Streptophyta; class Magnoliopsida; order Poales; family Poaceae; genus Triticum; species Triticum aestivum. The sequence goes on along the minus strand of NC_057801.1, from coordinate 87,550,504 downwards.
GGTGGGGGAGACGGCGTACTAAGCAAGCTTCTCCTCCTTCTGCGAGTTGACGGGACACATCAAAAGTACTCCAGTGTATAGAGCCTTGCCTCTAAGGTGGGCCCCACATGGTTTGCCTCTTTATTTAATTTAACATAACGCGTCAAGTCACAATTTGTTCGTTCACCCGTGGTAGACGATCCTCCCTCCACCAAGTGGACAACCAGTACACGTGCCAAATTACCACATGGGCTGCCTTTTTCGTACAGAAATGAGCTCCACCGTGTACCCGCGCGGGTGTGGTTGGGAAAGAGACGGGAGTACGTGCGCCGTGCGTGCACCTCTTCTCTTTGTGCACGTCCCCCACCTACATGGGTGTGTGTGAGAGAGATACAAACCTAGACATAATGCGCCATCCATCCCCATGCCTCCGCCCAGTCCGACCACCAGTCACCACCACAGCACCACGCCCCACTCCTCCTCACCTTATCTCTCATATTTGTCCCTCCATTTTTATATACAAGGGGCCACTATCAAAATTTGAATTTGCAGATATACAAGGCCACTAACACTAATCGATGCAATATTAATGGTGTTTGCCTCATGGTACTAGCAAAGGAGGACATTAATTATCCCTTGCATGCATGCGGGAGTTTGTAAAAAATGCATCTTGATGTTCCGTGCAATGCACGGGCATCTTGCTAGTCCATGAAAACAACACATGGCAAAATTCCACGGCGAACGAGGGATTTGAATCTGTTGGGAGGGGCTGTTTGGATCTTGCCCGGGGTAGCCAAAATATTGGCGACCCTTTTGTCCACCGGTGCCTTTGCCACTGATTGACAAGGAACGGCTCGGGTGCTCATCCTGTCATGCATCCTCCAGCGCGCACGTTGGAGACGAGCTCGCACGAGCTGTGTTTTTTTGTCCCACACGCCGCCCGAGCCGCTCGCAGACCGACCGGCGACCCGCAAATTACACCATCCAACCGTAGCTGCACACATTATGACAGCAACTCAACCAACCGGATGAAATTCACTTAAACACGTAGACAAACTGATACTCATTCACGCACCACCGGAGTATTTCATATAAACAACGACGAAAATCATATAAAATACCGGATTTTCACACAAACATGACGGATTTCATTACATTCAAATGAACTACGCGGTGCTAGTTCTGGACAACACAGGTATATAATACATGGCCTAAATGGTCGCCCGCTGATCGATTTGTGTTTCTCATGTCCAGCAGCACGATCACCGGACTGCCGGGAGCCCCAGAGGTATATGCTTCAGCGCAAAGGACGGCTCTCTTCCCCACTGCCCAACTGATATCATTGGCTGGTGCCAAAGATGATGGTGGCCGGCACCGGTTCGAGTTCATCACCGGCCACTACTTCGCCATGGCCGGCACCGGCTCGAGTTCATCCTAACATTGACCTCTTCCATGGAGCCCATGCGGGTTCAATGAAGGTCCTCACAACAAAAGGATCCGGCAAGACACCTGTTGTGTACGCTGTCGTCGCCTCCGCGGTGGCCTTCATGGGACCCAAGCGGCGGCGGCCTCCCGTGTTCTACTTCTCCTCGATGATGGTGGCGGACGCGGAGGCGCTGGAGACTCGTCGCTCTCCGCGCACCCGGCTTCTGTCGCTGCTTGTATGGCGCGGCCACCGGCATGGGAGTCTCGGCCATAGAAACGGGAGATGCGGTACGAGGTGGCGGCGTGGACAGCAGCAACGACGCCCGTGCACTGCTCCTCGTCGAGCTAGCCTGCAGCAGCGAGTTGCTGAACCGCGCGCCGGGTTGGGGCGGCAAGTGGCTCCGTCAGGCGAGGGGAGGGAGGTGGATCAGCGAGCTTCATAGCTCGTATCCGGCGGGCTACCTAGCCGGCTTGGATGCGGAATAACTACTCTTCGTAAGCCATTGTAAGAGTGGACAAAATGGTGGAGGAGATAGGGGAGCGGCGGAGGTGTCGATTCTTGGCTGGCGTTTGGCCTCGTTTAAATAGGAGATTAAATAGACGGCGGACGGGAGGAGCTCGGCCGGCGTTGCGTTTAACGCCGGCCCGGTCATGAACGGACGTGTGTCCAGAGTGGGTTTCTCGGCTTCCACACGGGCGGGTTTCATGGAGGCATTTGAATGCAACACGGAGGCGTGTTCAGCCGGGCGTGCCGCGAGTGGCACCCTCGACTTTGACCTAGGACACCGCGATGTTCTTCCACTGACGTGTGGGCTCTTTGGGTGCATGGCCTGCATGTCAGTGACCCAACGCAGGCAGCGCATAGCAGAGGAACCTTTGGTGGGTCAGGGCGGTCAGAAGCGGGCATTTCATAAACCGATGATTGTTCATTGAGTGTGATGTCATATTTTTCATGTAGTTAAGAATGTGTCTTGCGTTGTGTGATGTGTGCATGCAAGCGTGCGAGTGTTGCGTGCGTGCAAGGGTGCGTTTCAGTGTTGCATGCATGTGTGCGTATGTGCAAGGGTGCGTTTCAGTGTTGCATGCATGGGTGTGTACGTGTGTGTGTTCGTGAGTGCATGTGTATGTGTCAGTGTTGCACGCCAGCATGCGTGCGTGTGTACGTTATGTGTACGTGTCAGTGTTGCCCGCCTACATGCGTGCGTGTCTTGCGTGCGTGCATGTGTACGTGCGGGGTGAGGCTACACGTCAGTCGACTGACTTCTTCATCTCTGGTCATTAGATTTTCCAGCCATTGGATACGAAATCAAGGGCCTCCAGTTTATCATCAAACTCCACCCCTCCCCCTGAGCCACCAGCCACCACCGGCCGAACCGCCCGCCCTCGCCGCCCGCGGCCGGCCCGCCCTCCCCGGGACCACTCCCCACCGCCGGTCGGCTGCCGCACCATCGAGAGAGTGGGCCAGCATATATGATCTTGAGATTTTATGAAGTCATCATAGGTGCCTCGTAGTCGAGTGGAACGTCTCCTCCCACTGAACGTACATCGCCGGAAAATATTGAAATTAACACAAGATAAATGCGAGCACCGGGACTTTAACCTTGGTGGGATCAAGAAACCATTGTCCTCTAACCATCCAACCACATGTTGGTTAGCACGACAAAATGTATGTGGTGACCGTGATGAGCTTATTCTGAAGTCCAGTGACCATATCGTGCTTTTGCTTCAAATACAATGATCGTAAGTGTCGTCAACAAAATACGGAGGACGCATCAAATGCAAAGTCCGTCAGTGTCATCAACAAAATATGGAGACGTATCGTGAGCTAGATACCGTTGTACTATTGTATATGCTTATTTTCTTAGTGGCCGATTGCGTGTGTGGTGTGGTGGGCACATCATTTCTAGTTGTGGTGGGTCAACATGAAGACTCATGGGTCGGTTCCATCCTGCGCCACATATAGGTTGGACCGAGACGTGTTATACGGAGACCCATGTGGAGGACTCGGCGTACAACACGAAGCTACCAGAGTCACGGAGGACTCTATCACCATTGGTGATAAGCCGATTATATATGATTTGTAACCCTAGGCCCTTAGTATGTTATACAAGATTGGGGGCTAGTTCGTCGATAGTATACACACACGCACAATGCTTGGTATTCACGTGTACTTTGTACACACCCCTAACACTAATATACAGTACCAGGAGTAGGCTCTTTCTTCAACTGCAAGGGTCCGATCCGAACTAGGGTAAAACTTTGCCTCGTATTACCATCCAGCCTAACAGCCAGGGATATCCTACCGAATAATATGATGAAATCATATCTGCCAACTACTATTAGAGAGGTGTCTCGGGGGGGGGGATGTGTGCGAGAGAGGCCTAAAGATAATGTGCGTGCGGGAGACACGTAGGCACATATATGTGCGTATAGAGGGCTTGTAGAGACCGTGCATGTGTATATATGCATGTGAGAGAAATAGTGTTTTCCAACTAAGATTAGTGAAAGGAGTTGTACATAGTAGTCAGAAAGAGAGATAGAGAAACAGAGAGAGCATGTGCGTGAGACACCACGACACCCTGAGAGAGATTGTGAGCATGTGTGAAAGGGAAATGCTGATGCATATAAAGTGTGTGCACTTATGCATTAGATAGAGAGATACCTACGTGTAAAAGGCGGTTCTATGCATTAAACTAAAATATAAATGGCATTATTATTTTTGGATGAGATCATGAATTTAGCAAAATTGCGTATGGACGAAAATCGGTCTATCAGACACCCATACTCCATTGAATTCTAGCATGTGCATGTGTTTATTTCATATTATCGATCCATAGAGTGAGAGCGGTTTGAAATACAGGCAATGGATACTTTTGCAATTCATATATAAACATTAATTAGTGCACTCCATGTTGTTAGTGTGAAGCACTTTATACATTTGTCACTTGCATGGATATATTCCAAATTGCTAGCTATGAAATAAAATACATGTCGAATTCAACATAAAGGGGGTTTCGAAGATTCGAATTCATAGGAAGTGCATTCATCTATTTGAACCCAAGATAATGGCATTTGTAAATCAGATGTAAAAGGGGGCATCAATCTTTGTTGTGAGTTTGAACATGGTATATATATTCATACGCATATCTAACTTTTTTTTGCAACCAAGGAGATTATACCTGGAACCATTCATGAACTGAGGTAAGTTGCATATTTTTTAATATATACTCGTGTACAATGTGTATTAAAATGTACCCCCTCCATTCCAAAATAATCGTAGCTTTTGGATTTTCAAGAGTAAAGATTTGTGAAGTTTGACAAATCCTGGAAGTTCAATTCAAGAGAACTGAAAACGTTAATGCTTCTGCTCCCAAATATTGAACGAAGCGCCAAATAGGCCTCTGGTCACCCGAAACCGTGCGAGACTAATGTTTTGGTGGTAGGAAATTACTGTCCTGACTCTGGCCCGTGTAGCCTATCGGCCCGATGTCCAAAGGTCTAAACCGGGGTAGGTTTGTAAATTCACCAAGACGCCAGTCTCAACCGCCTCCGAGAAGCATTCATACGCCCTGGGCGCCTAAACACCCATACGCTCGGCCGAAATCTATCCCGCCCACATTTGGGACACCTGACATGACTGTCCTCTCCCCAACCCGCAATATGTCCCAAATTTTAGATGGGGGCAAAGTTTGTAACTTTCCCCAAATTTCAAACAAGCGTGTCTCAAACCGAAACATTGTTCCCCCTTAGTTCCCCGCCTCCCTCCGTTTCCCCATTCATACTCTGTGGGCACGAAAACGCCCTCTCCACCAACCGCGAAACCCCAACCTCCTCCGTCCTCCACCCCATAGCGGCCAATCCACCACCGCCCTCCTCCGTCACGCTGGAGGCAGCACCCCGACGTCGTCGTCCAACGCAACCGCAACCGCAACGCCCTCAAGGACTTAGCAGCTGAAGCCGAGGCAGAGCTGCCTCCACGACGTCGATGCTGACATGCGCCGTACCAAAACCACTCTGACCACGCCATCCTGCGCCTCACTGCTATGGCTCCACTGTCGCAATCGTCCACCGCACCGGAGATGTTCCCGTTACGCCGTCGTTCGCCGCCTCGGATCTGCTTCCCCGCCGCCGACAGACGGCCACCGCACCACACTCAACAACTTGGCCATGGGTTCGTCCAAGGCTGCACCGTCCTCCACAACTTCTGCTTTCTGGCGAACAACAAGATCGTTTGAAAAACAGAAGGAGGACACAACAGTGCCAGCAGAAAGAGGTACTCCTCATCCCTTATTCGTGCAAATCTTACGTCCCCGCTCACACCGTATTCATCCCACGAAAGAAACTAGTTGAGCGCTTCTTACTGCATCTTCTTCATGATACTAAATGCACAAGGTTTCCTCCCTTTACCATTTCACCTTTGCTAGAGGTCAGTAGCCCGCCTGGATTTCAATTCAGGGTCAGTCAAACCGCAATTAAAAGAAGAAGCACCCGTTTAGGTGCGCAGAGCACCTAGTCCGCCTATTCCCTGGGGAAGCGGCGCATCAGTGTCTATCATAGGGGTGTGGGGCACAGGAGCTGCTTGCGCCCGATCTGGAGGTCGGCGGGGCTTGAATGGATGGCCGGGGGGGCGGTGCCAAGCACGGCGGTGCGGTGAGGTCGAGGGGAGGGCGCAGGCAGGGGAGGAATACTGGGCCGATGGTCGCTGGCGTTTCAAGGAAGATCGTCAACACTGACTGGCTGGAGGTAGATGAAGGCGATCTCCCCGTTCTTTGTACATCGGATGGTGCAGAAAAAATGGACTGACCTATTTGCTTTCAGTCGACTGTTATTTTCATAGAATCCTGTAGTAATTGAGTGTGCCATGCATGTTGTAGAGCTATCATATGTCTCCCGTCATTTATTTCTCTGCTACCTTTACACTATACTAATTTTGCGCACACTTCACCCATACTCACACTATTGTTTTTTTATGCATGGGTATTTCAGACTCTGATGCAGTGTTGATGAATGCAGAAAAGAAAAGACAGAAGTCGCTCCAGTGTAATTCAAAGATAAGTAGTAAGCGTTTCAACGCTCTAATGGGTGCAGTGTCAGCAGTTCGAGACAGTAAAAGTAGCTCTGTAGTTGATGATCTCAATTGCCACACACAACCATCCTAGGTGCTTGCTTTAACTTCGCGCTGTCAAATGTGGTTGCATGTTGCACATGGTGTCTAGCTTGTATTGCTTCAAATTTGGTTAAATTGTATTTGCTTACTTTACACATTATACCTTTGATAATGACATGCCTTCCTGTTTTTGATACATACTACATATGTCTATTAACCATGTTAGTACATCAAACTAATGAACTTTTGTATCCCTCGTCAATCACTTATGATGAGACAGTCACCCGGGTGGGTTACTGTGAGATGCCCTACTCGTTTAAAGAGTGCAGTGTCATCCTCCCCACATGATTCTCAAGAAACAGCAGGGCTAAACAAAGATAGTCAACGTAGCTCTCTAGTTGATCACCGCAATTCCCCTACACCACCATCATAGGAGCTTGCTCCAACTTCGCAGTGTGATATGTGGTTGCATGTTGCATACAGTGTCTAGCTTGTAATGCTTCTAATTAGGGTAAATTGCATCTGCTTAGTTTACACACTATACCTATGAATATGACATGCCTTCCTATTTTTGGTACACACTACATCTATGTGTTAACCTTGTTCTTACATGAAACTAGCTCTCTTCTGTATCCTGCATCAATTACTTACGATGAGTCACCTTTATTCGTTGCATATTGCATATTATTTCTAGCCTGTTGCCATGTATTGCTTCTAATTTGGTCAAATACATTTGTTAGGGAACCCTTTTAATTTGGCAGAGTGATATTGGTTTCATCTTTAAGATGGTTTCTAGCTTCCATCGATTCTAACAAGTTCAAGCACCTTGTTCTTAGTTTACACTTTATACATCATACATGTCAATATGTCACGCCGTCCTATTTTTTCATACATATTCCATCCTCCTATCATGCGACTGCCTTACATGAAAGTAGTGTTCGTCAGTATCATGCATCAATAAGTTCTGAAGAGCAATTTTTATTCCTTTTTCTTGTGGGTTTGACTTGACAAGGCAAAATCAAGAAAGAGGAAGGAAAAGATTAAGGAAGGCGATGATGGTGGTCCTCTGCAGCAACGTAAATGGAGCATGTGTACCGATTCTCCTTGTACTGATAGTGTATTACATGGTCCAAGTCTCCGCTCCCCTACTCCACCATCCAAGGTGCTTGCTCTAACTTGGCAGTGTGATATCTAGTTGCATGTTGCATATGGTGTCTAGCTCGTATTGCTCCTAATTAGTGTAAACTGCATCTGCTTAGCTTACACATGATACATGTGAATATGACACGCTTTCCTATTTTTGGTACATACTATATCTGTCTGTCACACCATGTTCTTACATGAAACTACTCTTCTTGTGTATCCTGCGTCAGTCACTTATGATGGGACACCTTTAAGTTGGCAGTGTGATATTGGTTTGCATCTTGAATATGATTTCTAGCATGTATTGCTTCTAGTTTGATGAACGCCACCTATGATGAGACAGTTTTAACTTGGCAGAGTGATATTGATTGCACCTTCCATATGGTGTCTTGCAGTGTTTCTAATTTGTTGAAGTGCCTTTTGCTTAGTTACCACATCATAGGTGTGAATATGTCAAGCCGTCCATTTTATCGTACATATTCCATCCTCGTATCATGACTTTGCCTTTCATGAGAGTAGTGTTCGTCGGTATCATGCATGAATGAGTTCTGAAGAGCGAATGATATTCCTTTTTCTTGTCGGTATGACCTCACAATGCAAAATCAATAAAGCTGAAGGAAATTGGCAAGGCATTGGATGATGGTGGTCCTTTCGAGCAACTGAAACGAAGGTTCTCTACAGATTCTACTCCGCCATCCTCCCAACAAGATTCGCAAGACAACATAAGGCTAGACAGTCAACGTAGCTGTGTAGATGATGAGCACATCTCCCCTACTCCACCATCATAGGTGCTTGCTCTAACTTGGCACTATTATATGTGGTTCCATGTTGCGTATGATGTCTAGCTTGTATTGCTTCTAACTTTGTTGAATTGCATCTGCTTACTTTACACATAATGCCTGTGAATATGACATGTGTTCCTATTTCTACATCAGACTACTATTCTTGCATATCCCGCATCAGTCACTTATGATAAGGCACCTTTAAGTCGCCATTGTGATATTGGTTGTGTCTTGCATATGATTTCTAGCATATACTGCTTCTAATTTGTTGAAACACCATATAGTTTGAACTTGGCAGAGTAATATTGGTTGCATCTTTCATATGGTGTCTAGCTTGCAGTGCTTCTAATTTGTTGAAATGCCTTCTACTTAGTTACCACATCATAGGTTTGAATATGTCACACCATCCTGTTTTTCATACATATTCCATCCTCGCATCATGTGTTTTCCTTTCATCCGAGTAGTGTTCGTCAGTATCATGCATGAATGAGTTCTGAAGAGCGAATTTTATTTGTTTTTCTTATCGGTTTGACTTCACAATGCAAAATCATTATAGCTGAAGGAAATTAGTTCGATAGTGGATGATGGTGGTCCTTCAGAGCAACTCAAAAAGGGGGTCTCTACAGATTCTACTTCGCCATCCTCCCAACAAGATTCGCAAGACAACACAAAGCTGGACACTCAATGTAGCTGTGTAGATGATGAGCACATCTCCCCTACTCCACCGTCACAGGTGCTTGCTCTAACTTGACACTATTATATGTGGTTGCATGTTGTGTATGATGTCTAGCGTGTATTGCTTCTAACTTGAATTGCATCTTCTTACTTTACACATAATGCCTGTGAATATGACACGTGTTCCTGTTTCTAGAACATACGTGTACACGATGAGCACATCTCCCCTACTCCACCATCACAGGTGCTTGCTCTTACTTGGAACTGTTATACGTGGTTGCGTTTTCCGTATGATGTCTAGTTTGTATTGCTTCTGATTATGTTGAATTGCATCTGCGTAGCTTACAACTTATATCTGCAACGATCACTTACCCATAAGACACATTTAACTTGGGACTATGATGTAGGTTGCATCTTGCATTGTCTTCTAGCTTGTACTGCTTCTAATTTCTTGAAATGGCACTTACGACGAGACACTTTTTACCTGATAGAGTGATATCGGTTGCATGTTCATATGGTGCCTAGCTTTCATTTCTTCTAACTTTGTTGAAATGCCTTCCGCTTACTGTTTTTTCATACATATTCCATCCTCCTATCATACGTGTGAATATGAAATGTTGTCTTTTTTGTATATATTCCATCCTCCTGCACTTGCCTTACATCAAAGTAGTGTTCGTCTGTATCATGCATCAACCAGTTATGCAGAGCTAATCTTATTCATCTTCTTGTGGTTTTGACTTCATAAGGCAATATCAAAAAATAGGAAGGAAAAGAGTAAGTTAGGGGATGTTGGTGGTACTCCGCACCGATGCAAACAGAGACTTTCTAGATTTGCCACTGCTACTGCTAATGAAGTTGAAGTCCCAAGTCTACATGATGAGTTCATCTCCCGCACTCCACCATCACAAGTGCTTGCTCTAAGTTGACAGTGTGATAATTGGTTTCATGTTGCATATGTTGTCTAGCCTGTATTTCTTCTATTTTGATTAAATTGCACCTACTAAGTTTATACATTATACATGTGCATATGACATGGCTTTCTGTGTCTAGAATACACTGCATCTTTCTATCATACCATGTTCTTACATCAAAGTACTGCTGTTGTGTATCCCGCATCAGTAACTCATGATTGGATGCTTTTAACATGGCAGTTTGATAGTGGTTGCATCTTAAATTGATTTCTATGTTGTACTGCTTCTAATTTTTCGAATTGCCACTTATGACAAGACACTTTTAACTTGGCAGAGTAATATTGGTTGCATCTTTCATATGGTGTCTAGCTTGCATTACTTCTATTTACTTGAAAATCATTCTGCTTAGTTTGCACATCGTAGCTGTGAATATGTCATGCCGTCCTATTTTTCTTACATATTCCATCCTCATACGGTTGTCTTACATCAAAGTATTGCTTGTCTGTATCATGCATCAATGAGTTCTGAAGAGTGATTTTATTCTTTTGTGTTGTGCGTACAACTTGACATGGCAAAGTCAAAAAAGAGCAAGGAAAATAATATAGTAGGGAGTGCTATTACTCATCGGGTGAAACGGAAAAGGCTCTGCCGTCGAGATTCTGCTGGTACTTATAGTGCAGTAGAAGGTACAAGTCCACCGGCTAAATCTACAAACACAGTATCACCTGCTCCACTAGCTGTAGCATCCGCTTCAACTGTACCAGCATCTCAACCAGTTACTCGTTCGTTTGCTCCGGAACTGGCCAGTTCCCAAGCTGCCTTCACACCTAACACTACTTCTGAAGCACTATTGACACAACAGGACTTGGCAAGATCAGATGAACCTCATGAGCATCAACACCAAGACGGCACCTAACCGAGTCAAATTGCAGTTGCATGCTCCTTTATATGTACTCTCACAGTTTGATGTACACTAACACTTTCCATATTCGTTGTTGAACTAGCACCACGGCGCAAGCGAAAACAGACATCAGGGATAATGCTTGACATATTAACAAAATCTAAAGGAGGAAGAATGGAGATCCATTTTGAGGCAGGTTTAAAAAGGCCACGTGATTGTACAGAGTCAGCCAAGTTAGTATCAGAGGCAACCGTTGCCGTTAGGTGTCATGCGCGTATCCTCCCAACGTGGACCCAGTACAGGAATGAGAAAGACAATACCCAGTTTAACACCTTCCTTGACCATTTATCTGTAAGTAATGTTATTCATCGCAATTAATAATATTGTCTTGCTCTGTCCCATACTTTCTAGCTTCCTCCTAATAAGACTCACATTCTTTTTTCAACAGATGAGGTTCAAGTTGGATCCGAAAGATGATGCAACTAAACAAGCATGCACTCATGTTTTTCAGTCTGCTCTGCGACAGTATCAGTACCACCTTAGAAAATCTCACTTTGAAGGCAAGGCTAACAATGAAATCGCCCAAACATCTCAAGTGGAATATATTACAGATGAAGACTGGACACCCCTCGTTAAACATTGGTTTGATCCAAAGTATCAGGTAGGCTATATGTATTTGATCAGACCACATATTGAACTTGTATTTATGTATGTGCCTTACAAGTGTATCTTCTTCTAGGCTAACTGTTTGAAGAACAAGACAACCGTTCTAAAGTGAAATTCCAACAGACAACAGGATCTCGTAGCTATATTGCACACTGCGAGGCTCTTGTAAATAGCTGCTACTTCCTTGTTTTTTTGTGCCATATTATCGTATCTATATTGACTTGCTCCAAATACAGCGGAAAGCCCGTGCGGACCAAAAAGAACCTGAATCGAATGCAGTGCAAATCTTCAAGGATTTCCACACCAGCAAGATGAAGGGCATGAGCACACCAGTTCAAGCCGCTGTTGTAAGTCCTTACTCCTCCTGCCTTGAACTGATTGGTACTGTGATGTGTTCATTTAACTACTTAGTTTGCAGCCAATGTCAGTTACTCTGTTCACTTTTATACACAGTTGTCTTAACGTATCATTTCACCTTACATGGTTTAAAAGAGATGAAGGATATTCTTTTGGTCTTGATCTGTAATCTAGTTGTTATGTTCACGTGCGCACACAATGATAAAATAGTCCGTTTGTTTTATATCTATTTGCCCATGATATGAATGATGTCATACTATGTTCATCCTACTTTAAACCATGTCTCTTTATCCTTAGATGTCAAAGAATGTGAGAAAATAGACAATACAGTAGGCATGCTACATGGACATATGTTCCGAAAATGATTTTATTATGTAGTTGGCACTACAATACATGCTAATGTATTATAGTAGTTCACCAAAATAAGTTATGTATAAACATTTAACCTACTTTGTTTGTTTTTGTCTCATTAGTAACTCACTGATACACTAATCTACAAGTTCAAACTTTCAGGAACCTATGGAACAAATGATTGAACAGCCACAACCACCTGAAGGTGACGAGGCTACTACAGGCACAATGTCACCTCTTGCTGCAGTGCGTCAGTATCTCTCCACTAACAGTGCAAAAAGCACCTTCCTGCGTATTTCTGGGTTGGTTGTCAAGGTAATCTCGTCCAAATCTTCCTGCTAGACAGAGTGATATATCTGTGCTCCAGACACAAGTCCAATCCCTAATGGACATTGTTTCGGAAACAAGAATAGTGGTTGGGAAATGCCGTCAAGATATGAATGGTTTTGAAACCAGACTATCAGACATTCACTTCGTTGTTGAAGAGCAATGGCGGAAAAAAGGTGGAGATCGTGCTGCTCCATCAGATTCTACAGCCTGAAACATTAACACTCAGGTCAAATGATCTATGCTTCTATACATCTGATGGTGCTTTTATCTGGAAGGACTGTAAACTTTATGCCAACAGGCCTTTTGTTGTATGATTGGAATTTATTTTGTTGTGATACAACATTTATGATGCTGCCACAAGCTGTAGTAATTATGACGCTATTTTTGTATAGTGTAGGCTTATCTTAGTAATTTATTCGGACGAAAGCTTCGTAGGAGCCCAACATGCCAACATTCGTCGAGCACATTCCAATTGGGATAAAAACGATTACGGGCCGAAATTGGCATGTAGCCCACTAAAAATATCTGGGCTTATATTAGCATAAGCTTTCAAATTTTTCTGGTAGGCCTGTGCCCATAGTGGGCCTTTAACATGCCTAAACATAATTTGGGCCCTCAGTAAAAGTAGGCCATTTACAAGTGTAAATATGTCGAGCCCATAAAAAACATGGGCCTTTAATAGACCGAAAGTGAGATTGGGCCCTCATTGTGCCAAATAACCCACCGGACTTAGCACGCCGAAATGGTGGCCCATTTACGATGCGGATATTTGACAGGCCGAAATTTGGACGGGCCGTAAATGCCCCGACCTAATACACGGGCCTTTAACAGGCCAGAACTTTGGTCGGGTTAGATTATCATCATTTTATATGGGCCGTTAATGGGCCCGATATGACGTTGGGCCACATATGGCCCATGGTTTACATCCGGCTTTAACGGGCCGAAAATGGCAATAGGCCGAAAGTGGGCCAAATCTGTAGTGGGCCTTTAACAGGCCGAATGACAGCCATGGCCGAATATGACCCAAATCCTTCACGGTCGTTTATGGGCCAAAAGTTTTGATGGCCTGTAAATGGGCCCAAATGAAGCCGGACCTTTAACAGGCCGGAAATACACCAGGCCGTAATTCGGCCCAATTACTTAGCGGACTGCTAATGGGCCAGAAGTGACCATGGGGCTCATTGATGACACATTTAGACCAGGCCGTTGACGGGCCGATTTGACACAGAATGTTGGGCCTTTAGCTAGGTTGGCCCATTATGGTCTGCAGAATCTTGTGGGCCTTTAGCTGGGTCGGCCCATTGTGATCCGCAAAATCTTGTGGGCCTTTAGCTGGGCCGGCCCATTATGGTCCGCTAAATTTTGGGGGCCTTTAGCTGGGCCGGCCCATTATGGTCCGCTAAATCTTATGGGCCTTCGGTTGGGCCGGCCCATTTAAACTTAGTGGGCCACTTTTGGGCCAGTCCACGTGTCAACAGATCATAGGCCCATCTCGACCATTGGATGAGTGACACCTGTGCCAACGCGGAGCTGACACGTGGATCCGTCAGCCAATGAGAATTTTACACTGGAAAATCGGCATTGGTCGTGGCTGTTAACGGGTTATCGAATCCAAAATCTGACCCGGTAGCTTAACGGCGTTCCGTTACGATAGATGCCACGTGTCGGTCACCCTTGACGAAAGCACTTCTATGACGCGCGATTTATCGTCATGGAAGTGTACACTTCCGTGATGATAATTTTGGTAATATCATGGAACACTTCTACGACAGCACATGTATGACTATCTTGATTCTGTCATAAATTTGTCATGGATTTACATGCATGACAAAAAACGCGACCTACTGTGACAAACACGTATCATCATGGAAGTGTATTCTTTTGTAGTGCTACCTTTAGCTCCTCGTTGGGTTCGACACTCTTACTTATCGAAAACTGTTGCGATCCCGTATACTTGCGGGTTATCATAGTAGCACTTTTTGGAAAAAAACATGCTACTACTAAGTGTAAGCATGCAAAAATACATTGGCAATCAATGATCTTTTTGTGTACAATCTGAATTGTCAATATGAGTCCTCTCTGGTAGGAACCGAAGAAGACTCATATTGCGGCCACAAATTCTACACATAGAGTTCAATGAAGACCAAGTGGTTTTGATATTTTGTGAAGGAACATATTTAAGGTGGTAAACACCCTGTTCGCGGAGCAAGGTGGGACTAAACTTGTGGACTGAACTTATCAGTAGCGAGCTTTCTCAAAATATGCTACTGCTAACATCAATAGAAGTAACGCGGTATGTGTTACGACGCTACTTCTATAACTAGCTTGACGGTGAGGTCATGGCAATTATAGCAGTAGCGCTATTTACAGTCGACACACTTCTGCTATTTTTCTTACAGCAGCACGTGTCCCTGGCACGCGCTGCTGCTAAATAGCAGTGGCGCCATATTTTAAAGAGTGCTGCTGGTAAGATTATGTGTATAAGGTTTCTCCTAGTAGTGTATGTGTGCGATCAATCTCCACTGCACACACAATCAGCCAAGAAAAAACGTGTGCGGTCAAGCTCCACTGCACACACGACCAGCCAAGAAAAACATGTGCGATTAACAACAACATCACACACAGTTCTTTCTTATTAAATGTTTGCGATAGTCACCTTATCACACATGATTCGATATTATGGACTGTTTGTGATGTTGTGCGCATCGCAAACGTTTGGTCATAGAAGAACGCGTGCGATAGGTACTTCTTTGATTAACTGTGTGGGATGTACATACTAACAGAAACATATTCCTTGGATAGACTGTGTGGAATGTACATACGAACGGAAATGTTTAGCGGGGACTGACTGTGCGGGATGTACTCACGACCAGAAATGATTTCGCCTGTATAATTGTATTTTTTAGCACTACTGTACGTATAACCGTATTTGAGCGCTCGCCGGTCACACAAGGCCTCATTTTGCCGAGCGTCTGTGCCAGGAGGGCATATCCCCGATGATTTCTGGGTCGTGTGGGAAGGACCCCCCTATTGCAGTCACTCACTTGGCGACGGTTCCCGAACGCCGTCGTGGAAAGGGGTTAAAAACCGTTTGTATAGCACCACGCGCACCAGTGTTGATTCTTTGTAATAGTTTTGAGATATGATGATAGTAATGTATGAGTCATGTTGGTGAGTAATTATGCTTTAGTAAGAATATTGGTGTTAAGGTTTGTGATTCCCTATGCAAGCACGAAAGCCAATAGTTATGCAATGAAATTACATCCTACTTGTGGTGCATTATTCGGTGTTAGTTATACTCAATGCTCGTTTATTAGAATTTTCGTTTCTTGGTTGGTTGCTTATCAATCTATTTTCTAGCCTCCATTTTTACTAAGTGGGAATACTGCTTGTGCATCCAAAATCCTTAAACCCAGTTTTCCCACATGAGTCCACCATACCTACCTATATGCAGTATTTTCATGTCGTTCCAAGTAAATTTGTATGTGCCATCTCTAATTTTCAAAATGAATTTCATTTTTGTGTGCTCGTACCGCTCATGAAGCGGCAGGGGGTGGCCAATATTTTTTCATGCTAGATGTGTTATTCTCAAGATAAGTGTTTATTCACTTGTTATTGCACGAGAGTAAGGTAGTAATAGGGATGACCAGTCCCAAAATGACAAATAAATTTACTTTATGTTGTCAAATAATAAATTCTTTGGAAAGTGTTGGTATGGAAGGCACCCATGAATTCGGCTAGCCATGGTTTGTGAAAGAATGGTGGAAAAAGGAATAAACTTTATTTTATGTTTGGGAACCGCCTATGATGTATCTAGCATGGAAAGTATAGGGAATTACCCGGTAGTTTTTGTTGACGGGAAAATTATTCCTCCCAAAATATTTTTATTTCTCAATTTAAGCTATGAGCTCTGGCACCTCTACAAATCTCTACTTCACTCTACGGAGGGCCTATGTTTTTTACTTTAGGCAATTTTTATTTTTTATTTGATTCTCCATCTTCTCTTATAAATCACCAATTATTGAGCACTATGATCATACTTGTGCATTGGATGTAGCTAATATTCGAGTGTGTTTTGTGAATGGATCAATGATTGAGCATGATGGCCAAGGATAACTTTCTTTAGTGTTGATATTTTGAAAGACATGGTTGCTTGTTGATATGCTTGAGTATTCAAGTCTTCATGTAAAATATAGACTATTGCTTTGAACCATCTAAAATTCCAAATGTCCATGCTACTAAAGAAAAGAATATGTGATAAACATGTTAGGCAACATTCCACATCAAGAATTCTTTTTTTATCATTTCTCTGCTGGAGGACGAGTAGAAATTAAGCTTGGGGATGCTGATACTTCTCCAAAGCATCTATAATTTTTGATTGTTCCATGCTGTTATATTATCATTCTTCGATGTTTTATATTCATTTTATAGAAACTTTATACCCATTTCTTGGGACTAACCTATTGACATAGTGCCAAGTGCCAGTTACTGTTTTTTGCTTGTTTTTTTACTTCACAAAATATCCATATCAAACGGTGTCCAAACACAGTAAACTTTTTGGAGATTTAGTGCCAAGTGCCAGTTGCTGTTTTTTGCTTGTTTTTTTACTGCACAAAATATCCATATCAAACGGTGTCCAAACGCAGCTAAACTTTTTGGAGATTTTTTTGGACCAGAAGACAACTTGGGAACCAAGGAAGTGGATGAGGGAAGGTTCATGGGGCCTGTCATTGTACTAAGTCTGACAATAAGTATAGGGGGTACGTATGAGGAGGCCGCTATGGTGAGGTTGTACGCAAGTGTTTACGAGTTCAGGCCCCTCTTGGAGGAGGTAAAAGCCTACGTCTCGGTGCCCTGAGGCAGTCGACTGGAATATGAGAATGTGTGTTACAGGGGGTGCGAACCCTTGTGCCAGAGGAGGGGGGTGGCTTATATAGAGTGGGCCAAGACCCCAGCCATCCCCCGTTACAAGGAGTTCAATGTACATACAGACGGGGTGTTACTGATAACGCCAACCATAAGTGTTATTAATGATCTTAAAGGTTACGGAGTGAACGCCTGACCGTTGCAGTTCTGAGTGACTCCTGGTCTTCAGTAGGTCGAGTGGTTTCTTGTATGGTCAAGTGACATCAGGAAGGAGGGATACCCGAGTGATATGATTCGTCGAGTGGATTGCACTCGATGTCTTCACTGGGTACTCCCTATTGTCTCTTGGGATTCTTTGCTTCTAGGGTAGTGACCTTGGGTAGGGCGTATAGGTCGGGCCTATGACCCTACCCTAGGTCTATATCATCATCATTAGCCCCCGAATGGATTAAGGTCCGAGTGAAAGAAATCTCAAGTTAGTCGTGCTTCGAATCTTGAGCTTCACAAGTACCCATGCTGAACTGGAGGCCCGTGTTGGAACTTCGGCTTCGTTTCAGTCTCCTTGATCGATTCAGAAGTTGTCGAGTGGATTTATATCGTCACTCGTCGAGTGTTACTTTTGACGCGAAATCTTTGGTGGGATTGGTTACGGCGTATCCCGGATCTCGCGGGATTCGAAATTTTGGGGAGGCGCGCGAGGCGGAGCGCGCCGTAGTAAGCGGTATGGATAGACAGGAGCACCTCAATCTCCATGCCACCTTTTTCTCCATGTACCTGTTGACACACGAACACGTCACGTGTACCCTCGATTCCGGGGGTGATACACCGCAGCTCACGTCGAAGGAGACCCGACGGACAGTGCGATACGCAAGACAGTCGACGGGCGCTTTTGCAGATCCGAAAACCCCACACCCCCGGGAGGGACCACGTCTGGGAGTGCGGTGGCTATGGGCTGCCCTAGGTCGATTCACTCGCCCCTAGAGCCTCGAGATTCGCAGCTCTCAAACACGAAGAACAGCGAAGAACGAGAGAGAAAAACGATGGAGGGATAAAACCTAGACTTGAAAAAGTAGTATATTGATTTGTTCGATTGTGTGTTGTTCAATCGGCCATCACCCCAAACATATATAAGAGGCGGCTGGACTTCCCGTACAAGTAAAGGATTCATCTAGGCTTTCCTTACAAGCAAAATTACATCAATTCGCGTCCTAGAGTCCTAGTTCTATTCCAACTCGGATTCAGTCTGAATCTGGCCCAACTTCTGTCTTCCTCCTTGTGCGAGTCGTCAAGCCTCCATATGACCTCCGATCAAAACGGCCCAAATACCAAACTTGTGCGCCTCGACGATACGAACAACTCTCATGTTGATCACTTTTGAAATAAGGCCACCTTGAATACTTTTTGAGGTCATCTTTACCTTCCAGTCGGACTCGGTTTTACAGTAGACCGAATTATCCGAGCCTTGTAGTGAATTTGCAGGCCATATACTATCTTTGATGATGATGACTCCAAAAACAAAGTTTACCGTCTTGATGATATGCATAACTTCTGTATTGAACCCTTCTTCATCCGAGGTCATCTTAATAAACTTTCGGGCACAGGTTCAGTTTCACTCGGATTCGAGCTCATCCACTCGGATATTAGAGACTTTCACTCGGACCATCCGACTCGACCTTTTCACTCGGAAAACAATCTTTCACTCGGATGACTATATTCTCACTCGGAAGACAAACTTTTACTCGATCGATAAGTTTTCACTCGACCTTTTACTCGATCGGTAGGTTTTCACGAACTTTTACTCGATCGGTAGGTCTTCACTCGACCTTTTACTCGATCGGTAAGTTTTCACTCGACCTTCTACTCGATTGTTAGGTTTTCACTCGACCTTTTACTCGATCGGTAGGTTTTCATAAACTTTTACTTGATCGGTAGGTCTTCACTCGACCTTTTACTCGATCGGTAAGTTTTCACTCGACCAAAAACATAGCCTGATCTTGATTTCTCTCCCCAGGTCTCATACGACCTCGGATTGAGACGAATTATATATGAAAATCGATCGGCTCGTCGAGACAAAACTTTCTCGTGTTGAAGTTTTTCTGATTCAGGGACTTCTTAAAGGCCTAATTGCTCGCGCGACCCATCAGACAGGGTGTCTGGTACTTCGCGCCATATTTCCATTCAGCTTCGGTAGTGTATCGCCTCTAACTTTTGCATATGAACTCGGATTGAGATGATTTATATATCAAAATCGATTGCCTCGACGAGACGAAGACAATTCCTTTAGAGTATTCCTTCATCCGAGGTCGTCTTGAAGGCATGATCGGCCAAAAACCACTCGGAATATTGAATTCTGCCACTCAGAATACAATTTCGGCCCCCACGATGGAGTCGGACGATGATAACCTAAACATCAAAGTTGTTCCACTCGGTGATGTGAAAATTTTCATGCTGAAAACCCTTTCACTCAGTATCTTGCCAAAATCAGGCGTCAACACATGCCCCCCTGTTTTTCGGCAAAGCTTGCATGCCGAAAAATAAGATGCATAGTGTTTGTTCTAAGGACGATGTCAACACTCCATCGGCCATTTATTTTCCTCAGGGTGATAATTATGTATCGGCCACGTTTGTGCTAAGGGCGATAATCGTATATCGGCCATTGCCTACTCAGGCTTCCTGCCACACACTCGGCTGGTACTTCTTCAAATATTTTCCGTTGAGAGCTCGGGGTAACAATGCCCCTTGTATTGATTCCACCAAATATGAATTTTCGGGAACAACTCTTGTAATCCTAAAAGTACCTTCCCAACTTGAAGACCACTTCCCGAATTTTCTATCTCTTGAACCAACCGGCAGAATCACTTTCCAGACGAGATCACCAACTTGAAAATTCTTCAACTTAACTTTCTTATTGTAAGCTCTTGCAACCCTCAACTTGTCTCTCTCTATGGACTTCAAAGCAACCAAACGTTTATCGGCAACTTCATCAATATTGTCCATCATCATGTTATAAAAGTCTACTGCTGATAAATCATTTTGTTTGACTATTCTCAAAGCATTCAAATTTACTTCCACGGGTAAAATGGCCTCTTGACCATATACTAGCTCATATGGAGTTACCTTCGTAGAACCATGCCTTGAAATTCTATGTGCCCATAAAGCTTCTGACAACAACTCATGCCATCTCCTCGGATTATCCTCAACCTTCTTGTTGATGAGCTTGATTAAAATTTTATTGCTAGACTCGGCTTGTCCATTAGCTTGGGCATAATACGGAGATGAATTGAGCAACTTTATATTATAAGATTCGGCAAACTCTCTGACTTGGTGTGACATAAAAGATGAACCTTGATCTCTAGTTAACGTTTGAGGAATACCGAATCTATGAATAATGTGTTCGGTAATGAATTGAATTACCTCCGTATGTGTCATGTTCTTGAGAGGTACTGCTTCAGACCATTTAGTGAAATAATCTGTTGCCACCAATACGAACCGATGCCCTTTTGAGGAAGACGGGTGGATTTGTCCAATGAAATCTAAACCCCACCCTCTGAAAGGCCACGGTTTGATAATAGGATGTAACATAGCAGCAGGAGCCAATTGAATATCACCAAACTTTTGACAAGCTCCACATCCATTATAATATCTGAAGCAATCATTAATCATAGTCGGCCAATAAAACCCAGCACGTCGCAATAACCATTTCATCTTGGGAGCTGACTGGTGAGTGCCACAAATACCTTCATGTACTTCTCCCATAGCAACTCTTGCCTGGTCCTCATCCAACACTTTAGAAGAACATCATCGACTGTTCGGCGATAAAGACCATCATCTCTCATTGTATACTTGAAAGCCATACGCCGAGCAGCCCTGTCCACCCTTTCACTCGGATTGCACAAGTAATCAACAATGGGCTTTCTCCAGTCGGAATTATCACCCACACTAGATTTTTTGTTAATGGCCGAATCAGTGAGTTCAGGTTCAGCCTCTCCCATATTGGCAAGACAAGACATCGGTCTTTGAGAGATATGAAACATGCCATGATCAACATGATATCCAGATGCTTGTTGTGCGAGATCATTTGCTTTCCAATTGTCATGCCAAGATATATGAGCAATGCTAAAACAATCCAAAGTAGAAATTATATCTAGACATTTATCAAGGTAAACATTAAGTGATTCGTCCAAACACTGAAAGACTTTGGATACTTGCTGCACCACTAGTAACGAATCACCATAAGCCTCAATATGTGTAACACCTATAGCAAGCAACATCTCTAGGCCGAATAACAATGCTTCATATTCGGCTTGATTGTTTGTGCAAAAATATTCTAAGCGGCATGAGGCTTCAAAAACAGCACCATGAGGAGATATATAAACAATACCAACACCTTGGCCATTGCTACAAACTGAACCATCAAAGTATAATCTCCATGGCACTAATGAAATAAGGTTCATATCAACATCATGCTTGTCATTAATCCGATGTTCAACAATGAAATTAGCAACAATTTGGCCTTTCATGGATTTTAGAGATTCATAAGCCAAATCATATTCAATCAAAGCATAAGACCACTTGCCAATTCTACCACTAAGAATTGGCCTATGCAACATGTACTTAATGACATCAGTTTGACAAGCTACTACACAAGCACTCGGCACTAAGTAATGTCTCAATTTTGTGCAAGCATAATATAAGCATAGACATAGTTTTTCAATAAATGTATACCTTGTCTCGGCGTCCAATAAGCGTCTGCTCAAATAAGTAATGGCATGCTCTTTTCCTTCGGTATCTTGAGTCAAAATAGCACCAATAACACCTTCCTCTGCTGCGATATAAAGCTTAAAAGGCTCTCTATGCTTGGGTGCTTTCATCACCAGAGGAGTGCACAAATAATTCTTGATCATATCAAAGGCTTCTTGCTGTTTTGCCCCGCATGTGAAATCAACATCATTCTTTAACCGAAGGATAGGAGTAAATGCATCAACTTTCCCTGACAGATTAGCTATGAACCTTCTCAAATAATTGACCTTGCCGAGGAACTTTTGCATATCTCTCTTGCATGTTGGAGCCTCCACTTTCTGTATGGCCTCTATCTTTTTGGGATCAAATTCGATGCCATCTTCATGAATAATAAAACCCAAAAAATTTCCAGCTGACACGCCGAATGCACATTTCAAAGGATTCATCTTTAGTCCATACTTTTTCATTCTTTCAAAAGCTAAACGCAAATCGGCCAAGTGAGATTCAAAAGCATCCGATTTGACAACAATATCATCAATATAAACTTCAAGTATGATACTGAGCAAATCATGAAAAATCAAATTCATAGCCCTTTGATATGTGGCTCCAGCATTTTTTAATCCGAATGTCATCACTGTCCACTCGAATAAACCAAGGAAACCAGGACATCGGAAAGCTGTTTTGTACATGTCTTCTTCAGCCATAAAAATTTGATTGTATCTGGCATTACCATCTAAAAAGCTAATAACCTTATGTCCAGAAGCATCATTAACAAGCATATCGGCTATTGGCATGGGATACTCATCTTTGGGTGTAGCCCTATTCAAATCTCTAAAGTCAATGCACACCCTTAACTTGCCGGATCCCTTCTTCTCTACTGGGACAATGTTAGAAATCCACTCGGCATACCTGCAAGGTCAAATGAAATTAGCTTCAAGCAGTCGACCGATCTCTTCCTTGATCCGGTCATATGTTTTCGGATTAAACTTTCTGACCGACTGTTTATAAGGTCTAAAACCGGCCTTTATAGGCAACCGATGCTCCACTAGCTCTCGGCTCAACCCTGGCATCTCATGATATTCCCATGCAAAGCAACAAACATATTCTTTCAATAGCTCGATTAATTTAGCCTTACAATCGGCTTTCAAATTTTTGTTTATAAATGTCGGTCGAGTGGCTGAACCATCTCCAATATCTATCTCTTCTAATGGATTAGCCGACGTAAAACCTTGTCCAACTTTATCCATGTCATCCAACTCCTCTATAGACTCATACATATCGTCCTCATTGGACCGATATTTTACAAGACGTTTTTGTAACTACTCGGAATTAGGATCCATTTAAACATATCATACCTTGGAGCCGATTGCATTCAGTCGGCTTTAAAGACACGGGCACAAAACCATTCTTGGTCGCGCTGAGAAAATCAAACTCTGATAAGTCACGTCCTGTCAAGCAAGTAGCATTGGGATGTTGCCAATCCACCGATGCATCAGCCAAAGCAACACAGGCCGAGTTATCCGCATGAATGACTTCCACTTCATCATCAACCCACTGAATCAAAAACTGGTGCATAGTGGATGGCATGCACTGATTTGCATGAACCCAACCACGACCTAGTATAACGTTGTAGTTACCTTGCACCTCAGCGACAAAGAATGCAGTAGCCAAAGTTTTGCTTCCGACTGTAAGCTCCACATACATCACACCTTTGGCTTCAGTTCTCTCTTTGCCTTCAAACCCGTTGAGCACCATATTGGTCTTGATCAATTCTTCATCAGGCAAACCCAATTTCCTGAAGACCGAATAGGGCATAAGATTTACCACAGCACCACCATCAACAAGCATTCGACTGAGTGGCGATCCATTGATATGACCTTTGAGATACAACGGTTTCAAATGTGTTACTGGTTCTTTTGGCTTCTCGAATATTGCGTTTTTAGGGCCAAAATCCAGTTGAGCCACTTCCCCTTCCTCATCTACAGCACGAAACTCAGCAGGTAAGTAATATACCATATTGATATCCATACCTTCATGGACCGGTGTAGACTCATAGTCCAACATATCAGCCTCTTCTTCAAGTGGATCGACCAATTTTGAAATCTGGTCAAATGAAGGAGAGGTAAGAAGTGTTGCAGACGATGTAATAGCTGTCGCATCGTCCTCCTTGGGTGGTGTAGGCACTTCTGTGATAGATGTAGAAGCTGATGTATCTTGTATTTGTTTAGGCCTCCACACTTGTTTTGCTGGAACCGTGGGCCGAGTGTCATTGAACAACTTATCCCTTTGCTTCTCGGCCTCCTGCTCTGCCATCTCTTGACTCCTTAACCTCTGTAGTTTCCTCTTCTGTGTCTTTGTTAGCTCTGGAGGACACCACTTTGGTCGAGTGTATTTAGCATGTCACACCTTTACTTGGCTAGTGCTTGCTTCATGGTCATTAGCCGAGTGCTTTGGCGCGATAGCAAGTATCGGCTCAGTCGAGTGGTTATGCAAAGTCGGCTGCTGTTTGGGGAATGTTATGGTGCCCAAGATAAGTGAGTTGACATCCATTTTCTCCTTGCCTTTTCCCGACTCAACTGCTGCAACACTTGGTGACTTAACACGCCATTCTTTTCGACTTTCCAGATGCATGAAATTTCCATTCGGGCGCACCTTTTTACTCAGATGGAATCCACTCGGATGGGCGTCACTCTGATGGAATCCACTCGGATGGAACTCACTCGGATGGATTTCACTCGGATGAAATCTACCCATCCATATTTTTTCATTTGGATAGCTTCCACCTGGGTGCATTCTTACACTAGGATAATTTCCACTTGGTCGCATATGTTGACCAGCCGACTGATAGTCACCAATGTTCAGTGGGCCATTATATGAGTAATCAAGTCGATTCCACACAGATTGCCTCTGCTCTCCTGAAAACTGTGCCCTTGGTCCACTTGGTTTCACATAGTGACTGAATATATCATCTGATGGTGACCTTGGTCGTTTCAAGTATGATGGCCGGTTAGAGCTGGAACCAGCCGACTAATTAGCATATTTGGACAGCAACATATCAAAAGTTGGCTTGATCCGCTTGCGTTGCACTTTAGCTTCATTCCTCTTCCATTTGCCAACTTCTGGACTCTTGGGCTTGACAAATTTAACTCGAGTGTCCTGCTGCACCTGTGTTTGCCCCCCGAGTGTAGGATTCTTGATGGTGATCTTGATCACTTCCTTGCCATCGGGCTGCTTATCAAGCACAACATGTCTCCCCAAAACCTTGTCGCCCTCCTTGTCTTTCCTGGGCTCACCAACAATGACATTAGCTTTATTAGCAGATTCGGCTACCTCCTGCCGAATGAGCAGCTTCTTCCCTTCTAAATCCATGGTGTTCATTGGAAAGGGTTGTTTATCAACTTGCATCTCAGAAAAGTTCAATCATCCGTCATTAATGGCCGATTGTATCTGTCGTCGAAAAACATTGCAATCGTTAGTAGCATGAGAAAAAGAATTATGATACTTGCAATAAGCACGCCATTTCAGCTCTTCAAACGGCGGTAAAGTATGAGATATTCTAATAATCTTAGCCTGCAGCAAAGCATCAAAAATTCTATCACACTTAGCAATGTTAAAAGTAAACTTCATATCTTCATCACGATTCTTATGAATCGGTTTCAGATCATTGCAAGTAAAGGGTTTGGCCTTAGATGGCCAAATAAATTCAGTAGCAAAAACATCACCCTCATCGTCCGAGTGATCACTATCATATTCCACCATATTCATCTTTGGACGATCGGCTTTGTATCTATGCACTTCTTTGAGATCTTTGCTTCGGCTTTCCTGAGCCAAAGCCCTTTGTAAGACTTGGTTAATATTTAAGAACTCATAGCCTTCTAGCTTTTCTCTAATGGGAGTTCTCAAACCACTCAGCACTAGGTCTGCCAAGTCTCTCTCGGTTATCACCAAACTAAAACATCGGTTTTTCGTTTCTCTGAATCTCTTGACGTAATTGGAGACCGATTCATCATGCTTCTATTTAACCGATGTTAGATGTGACAACTTGAGTTCATTGTCGCCGCTGTAAAAGTGATCATGAAATTTCTGCTCTAGCTGTGACCAAACTCGAATGGAACCATGAGGTAAAGAAGAAAACCATGAAAATGTGGTACCAGTTAATGATAAAGGAAATAAATGAACTTTCAACTCATTTAGTGAGCCTGCTTCACCTAATTGTGTCAAGTATTGACTAACATGCTCCCATGTGGTTTTTGTGCCCTCTCCATTGAACTTAACAAAATCTGGAATTTTATATCCTGGAGGGCACTGGATGGCATCAAAGTACTCGGGGTTTTGGTAAATCCGATTCCTAGGTAACTCAACCCCAAAATTCTCTCGAAGCATCTTAGCCATCTCCTCTCTAAGATTAGCTAGACCATCATCCATAGTGGACGATGAAACTTGTGGCAGTGGCAAAGGAGGAGTATGGTTACTAGCTGTAGGTAGGAATTGTGGCAGGTATGTCAACCCATAATTTGCTAGTGGTCGAGTGGTTGTAGCTGTAGGTAAGGTTGGGTTCGGCGTTGCCACCGAACCTGGCATGCTCATAATAGGATTAATGGGTGCAGCCACAATCTGATTTGTTTGGGTAGGATAATAAGCCATCGGCACGGGAGGCGCCGATGCAATAGGTAAAGCCAGATTAGGGTTTTGCACACTAGCAGCTACACCATCATTACCACTAGTCGATTGAGATGTATTCTTCTGAGCGTTAGTATTTTCTAATAAAGTTTGATAGACTAGATTGTTACCATCAGCAATACGACTTTCAATCTCAGCCCACTGCTCAGGAGAAAAGGGAGTACTCACAGAAGGTTTAACCTGCTCGGCTTGAAGAGGAGGGAACTTGATTTCTTCAATCGGACTGATGTTTCCTTGGCGATCCTTCTTGAACTTTGCAAGGAACTCTTGCAAATCCTTCTCTTCGCGCGCCTTCTTGTACTCCTCATAGACTTGGCGATGATCAGCCGATATCTCATCAAGACTGGGCTTAATGATGTTATCGGCGTCTACCTCGGATGGCTTGGGAAGATCGGACATGGTGGATGATGATGATTGATCTTCGAATCTCCAGCGGAGTCACCAAAAAGTGTGTTGACACACGAACACGTCACGTGTACCCTCGACGCCGGGGGTGATGCACCGCAGCTCACGTCGAAGGGGACCCGACCGACAGCGTGATACGCAAGACAGTCGGCGGGCGCTTTTGCAGACCTAAAAACCCCACACCCTCGGGAGGGACCCCGTCAGGGAGTGCGGCGGCTATGGGCTGCCCTAGGTCGATTCGCTCGCCCCTAGAGCCTCGAGATTCACAACTCTCAAACACGAAGAACAGCAAAGAACGAGAGAGAAAAACGATGGAGAGATAAAACGTAGACTTGAAAAAGTAGTATATTGATTTGTTCGATTGTGTGTTGTTCAATCGGCCGTCACCCCAAACATATATAAGAGGTGGCTGGACTTCCCGTACAAGTAAAGGATTCATCTAGGCTTTCCTTACAAGAAAAATTACATCAATCCGCGTCCTAGAGTCCTAGTTCTATTCCAACTCGGATTCAGTCTGAATCTGGCCCAACGTATGTCTTCCTCCTTGTGCGGGCCGTCGAGCCTCCATATGACCTCCGATCAAAATGGCCCAAATATCAAACTTGTGCGCCTCGACGATACGAACAACTCTCATGATGATCACTTTTTCAAATAAGGCCATCTTGAATACTTTTCGAGGTCATATTTACCTTCCAGTCGGACTCGGTTTTACAGTAGACCGAATTATCCGAGTCTTGTAGTGAATTTGCAGGCCATATACTATCTTTGATGATGATGACTCCAAAACTAAAGTTTACCGTCTTGATGATATGCATAACTTCTGTATTGAACACTTCTTCATCCGAGGTCATCTTGATAAACTTTCGGGCACATGTTCAGTTTCACTCGGATTCGAGCTCATCCACTCGGATATTAGAGACTTTCACTCGGACCATCCGACTCGACCTTTTCACTCGGAAAACAATCTTTCACTCGGATGACTATATTCTCACTCGGAAGACAAACTTTTACTCGATCGATAAGTTTTCACTCGACCTTTTACTCGATCGGTAGGTTTTCACAAACTTTTACTCGATCGGTAGGTCTTCACTCGACCTTTTACTCGATCGGTAAGTTTTCACTCAACCAAAAACATAGCCTGATCTTGATTTGTCTCCCCAGGTCTCATACGACCTCGGATTGAGACGAATTATATATGAAAATCGATCGGTTCGTCGAGATAAAACTTTCTCATGTTGAAGTGTTTCCGATTCAGGGTCTTCTTAAAGGCCTAATTGCTCGCGCGACCCATCAGACAGGGTGTGTGGTACTTCGCGCCATATTTCCATTCAGCTTCGGTCTGCAGTGTATCGCCTCTAACTTTTGCATATGAACTCGGATTGAGATGATTTATATATCAAAATCGATTGCCTCGACGAGACGAAGACAATTCCTTTAGAGTACTCCTTCATCCGAGGTCGTCTTGAAGGCATGATCGGCCAAAAACCACTCGGAATATTGAATTCTGCCACTCGGAATACAATTTCGGCCCCCACGATGGAGTCGGACGATGATAACCTAAACATCAAAGTTGTTCCACTCGGTGATGTGAAACTTTTCATGCTGAAAACCCTTTCACTCGGTATCTTGCCAAAATCAGGCGTCAACAGTACCCAGCGCGCGACTGTTGCCGGATTTGATAGGATTGCCCAGGCCCACGCGTCAGCCACTCGGAAGTGGGTCCTTAAAAGGCGACGTGGGCGAGGCGTCTGCACTGTGCGCATCCATTCTGCCTCTCCCTTACTCGCTTCTCCATTGCATCTTTCTCCTTCGCTCTCGACGCCACCACGCCGCCACCATGGTGAAGGACAAGACGGCGGCACTGGAACGCGCGAAGAAGGCGACGGGGGCGGCGAAAGGCAAGAAGACGAATCGGGGGTCGTCGTCGAGGTCTGCGCTGTCGTCAAGTTGGATCCAGAGGGATTGGATCCGATCTTCACTTCGGCCGGAGGATTTGAAAGAGCTGGCGACCTCCGGTTTGATCGTCGACGGAGCTATGAGGCTGCCGAAGTGGGAGACGGAGCCTCAGCCATGACCGGGTGAGTGCGTTCTGCTCGCCACCCATGTCGACCGCGGTTTCTCCCTTCCCCCGCATCCTTTTTTCCGGGGTTTCTTGAACTTTTTCAAAGCTCAACTCCATCACTTCTCTCCCAACACCATTACGTACCTTGCCGCGTTTGTGTCCATGTGCAAAAATTCCTGGGTTGTCGACCGCACTGGGTCTTTTCAAGCACATCTTCACAGTCCGCTCCCAGTCGGTGAAGAAAGCAAATTCGAGTGATGAAAGAACACACGTTATCCAAATGTCTGAGGGTTTGGGAATCCAGAAGAGGAAAAGGATTTCTTTCCCTTCCATGACACTTCCTGAGTTGGTCAGGGGCTGGCAGTCGACCTGGTTCTACTGCCAGGACATTGCGACTCCAGGTCAGTCGACTAGACTTCCCCCTTTTTCTTTAGATCGCGCCCAGCAACCTTCTTCACTGAAAGTGACTGCTACGGAGAGGGTGGAAACAAACATGTTGGTCGAGAGAGTGGTCACCGGCATGGACTTGTTGAAGGTGTTTCTCAGTCGTCGCATCCAGCCGCTCCAGGCTCGTGATCACTTGATGTGGATGTACTCTGGAGCCAACGACACCGCTCAGGTTCATCCGGAGGAGGTGAAAACCGAGATAGTGGCCCTGTGGCTGAAGGGTATTACACGAAACAAGGACAATCCCAGGGGATCCAGGAGAGTCGACCCATTCAGCGATAGCAACCAGCCAGATAAGGTTTGGTCTGTTCTACCGACTGTACTTCAGTATGTTTTGCGACTGTCTTTGAATCCGACTAATATTTGCTTGACATCTTGTCTTGTAGGTTTCACTGAGATGTACTCGATGCCCAACGGTGAACAAGCTCTGGAGCAAGACCAGGAGGGAGAGGACAGCGCGGAGAAAAGCAGCGATTGGCAATCTCCAGAAGACGACGAGGAGGAAAGTGATGAGTCGAACGACGACGAGATAGTCGACTCACCACCTCGCATTGAGCATCGATCCAAGATACTCCATGATCTAGCAGGCGGGTGTGGCAAGACCGTGGCTCCAAGCACTCAAGCACAGAAGCGCACTCAGACTTCGACTCTAGAGCCGACGGAGAAGGTCGCCAAGTAGCCCAAGGTCTTCCCCTCAAAGGCTCGGAAGACTTTGCCCAAGATCAAGATGGACGTTCCTGTTGCCTCTGGGTGAGTGTTCTTTCTAATTGTGTTTTCTTCCACCGACGGATACTTCTGTTCTGACCGAGAGGATTATGAACTTTTCCAGCCCTGCAACTTCTGCGACTGATATGGACATTGATAAGGCCCGAGGTGACGAGGAAACCGACGACGCGGCCACCTCCAAAGCTAGTACGCTCTATCCAACTTGAATTTATTCTACTGATTGGATTGTTGGTTGATTGAACTCTTGAGGTTGCTTTTTGTTGCAGCTCCATGGGACATTATTGAGCTTCCGGATGATGATGAAGAAGTGCCTCTAAGAGAGAGGAGGAGGAGGGGTAGGGTGTTAAGTGGGACAGCGCCCGAGGGTCAGGTCCCTCAGTCCACACCGGTGCTTGAGATAGTGGTCTAGTGATCTGGACATCTGGCTCGGACCAATGTTACCTTTGCCAATCCACTGTCGACTGACCGTCCATTGGGGTCGACTACTCAGACCTCTGCCGCTCCAGTACAACTCCATGCGTCTGACCCTGTGACTGCTCCGACTGCATTGCCATCTTCACTCTTCACTGCATACTAGACTCCAGATGACACACTGAGTGCCGCCAGGGAGGCTCCTCTCAAGGTAAATCTCATGATGGAGCAGATGAAGGTGGTGCATGAGGCCAGTCAGGTTGCTTATAATGTTAGCACCGCTCTGCAAACCAACGTCAAGGTTAGTTGATTCCCGACTGGTCTCTTGAATAATGATAGTTGCCACTGTTGCTTCACTGTCCATACGATGTTCTTGGATGAGTGTTTTAGAACCTATTATGTGCATCTATCATGGGTCTGTGCTTCACATCCAATCACCCACTGGGGTGTTTCTGTCTTAGAGCTGTATAGTTCTTCCACTTGAGTCGACTAGGTTGAGTCGGGTGTTTTTCTGAACCAGTGGGGGCACGCAGAGTGCACCCATTGGGTGTAGTCCCCGAGACCGTGGTCGGCTGTTAGTAGTCGGCTGGGGTCTGAGAATCTCCTCTTTTTTTACTCATGTTGGGCACACCATGCCGAGTGAAAAACCGAACCAGTGGGGGCATGCTAAGTGCACCCACTGGGTGTAGTCCCTGAGACTACTATTGAATGTTTGATTCAGCGGTAGTCTTAGAGAAAGTTTCACTGTGATTGACTTTTGTTTCTTTTGACTGACATATCTTATTTGCTGACTGCAGAGGTCTTGTGATCTTGGAGCCCAACTTTTTAAACTGAATAACACTACACAAAAATACACTTCCATGATGATACATGTTTGTCACAGTAGGTCACGTTTTTTGTCATGCATGTACATCCATGACGATTTTATGACAGAATCAAGATAGTCATACCTGTGCTATCATAGAAGTGTTCCATGACATTACCAAAATTATCATCACGGAAGTGTCCACTTCCATGACAATAAATCACGCATCACAGAAGTGCTTTCGTCAAGGGTGACCGACACGTGGCATCCACCATAACGGAATGCCGTTAAGAAATCAATTCGGGTTTTGGATCCGATAACTCGTTAACAGCCCCGGCCAATGGGGATTTTCCACATGTAAAATCATCATTGGTTGGAGGAAACACGTGTCGGCTCACCGTTGGGACAGATGTCATCCGCTCATTGGATAGAAGGCACCTATGATACGGCGACACGTGGCATGACCCAATAGAGGCCCATTCCTGTGAAAAGGCTGACCCGTTTGACTTGGTCAAAAGGTGACGGGCCGGCCCACGGAAAGCCTATTAACGGCATGTTCGCATATAGCCCATTTACAGCGCGCTAACCCAGGGCCCGTTATGCCCTATCCAAATTAGGCCCAGTGGCGTCATCTGGGCTGTCCAATATGATTCCAGCCCATTTTAACTTCCGGCCCATGTGTGGACCATGACTTCTTTCGACACGTATGAGGCCCTTTGTAACTCTTGGCCCATTAACGGCCCTTGGTGAAACTGGCCCATAATGAACAGTGTATCACTTTATACCCATTAATGGCCCGTTATTCCATTGGGTCGTTTCCAGCCCAAGTTATCTTTCAGCCTTCTCAGG
Source organism: Triticum aestivum (assembly GCF_018294505.1). Taxonomy (NCBI): domain Eukaryota; kingdom Viridiplantae; phylum Streptophyta; class Magnoliopsida; order Poales; family Poaceae; genus Triticum; species Triticum aestivum. The sequence continues at coordinate 87,517,886 of NC_057801.1, read as the reverse complement.
GCCCATTGATTCTTGGGCTCATTTATAGCATTCGGTTACATACGGCCCGTTACTGTCATTTTTTGCTTGTGGGCCAAATTCAGCCCGTCGTTATAATCGGCCGTTTGCGGACCGTTAATACGTTGGGCCGTTTTCATGTCAAAAAAACCCTTTGGGCTGTTTTCATAGAGTTATCAAATACGGCCTATTAACGGCCCGTTACGGTCCATGAATAGTACGAACCATGATTGGCGAAATGATGATACGCCCCGTAGAAGGCCCATGGATCCTACGACCCGTATGAGGCCCATGAATAGTACGGCCGGTAGAAGGCCCATGGATCGTACGGCCCGTAGAAGGCCCATGGACCCTAAGGCCCGTAGAAGGCCCATGGACCCTATGGCCCGTAGAAGGCCAATGAATCCTAAGGCCCGTATAGAAGGCCAATGGATCCTACGGCCCGTATAGAAGGCCAATGGATCCTACAGCCGGAAGAAGGCCCATGCATCATACGGCCTGCAGGAGGCCCATGGTTACAACAGTCCATGTGTTGCCATGATTATTTTGGCCTAGTTACCAAAATAGGCTATTGTGGCCACTAGAAAAACACAAAAAAAGAACTGCAGTGACTACAAGCAAACAACTAAACAAGACAATAAGGAAATAAATAAGCAAGCAATTAACGCTAGCCTATTACTGCTATTACACATATTGCATCCACTAGGCATCAAAGTTCGCCGCCAGTGCAAATATAGGGAACAAAGCAGCATATTACATACACTGGCCGTCAAAATTGGCCACCAGTGCAAATAAACACGGTAGCAAAACAAGAGCATAACTGAAACAACTTCAGAAGAGCTCAAGAAACATTATCCTGGGTATCCACCATGCTGGCAGTAAGCTTAGCAAGCTTATTAGCTTTGTCCTGTTTGGCGCTAAAATCCTCCAACGCTTGTTGTTGCACCAGAAAGTATGCATCTGAATGCTCCAGGGACTTCCACGGTCCTTCCGCTTCTTGTCGCAGCACAGTTGATCGATGTCTTTCAGCTTGTAGTTGAGACTCAAGAAACCAAACTGATTCAGACAATGAGTTTGAATAGCTTGTGCAAGCGGTAGTGGCCAGTAACTCGAACACTAAACCAAGACGGGACTTTGGGGTTGTCTCGCTGTCTTCAAGATAGTCTTCCTTAGCTGTTTTATCATCTTTGTTGGACACCAACAAGGATGTGTCACTATCCGGAACCTTATCTGCATTACTTCCTTTACCATTGCTTAATAAGGCACTCTTCCCCAATATTCTGTCATCATTCTAAAAGAAGAAACAAGCAGACACATAACAAGTTTAACATGTACTAGTATATGAAACTCATTTTGGTGAACCAGTTCATTAGTATGGTAGACAGGATTAATCTGCCAAGTCTTCTATTGACAAGTACTAGTACATAATAAAAGCATCAAACAAACATATATCTATGTCCTATGGTCACTGCATTGTCTTGCCAAATCAAAATAGAGACACGGTTCAAATCATATTAGTTCAAGACAAAGCAGCAGTGAAAGAATACAAAGCGTGGGAAACTACACGGCACAACAAGATTTCAGATGGGTACCATGGGTCTACATGTACAACAACACTATTGGCTCTGTTGTGATGGTAGTAATGTGCATGATATGAAAGTCAACTGTATACACAATTGAAATTTAAATCAACAGAGCTATTGATAAGAGCAAACCTGTTAAAGAAACATGCATGAACATACCTGTTGTGCCATTGGAGTTTCGGTTGGATCCTTCAATTTAAAAATAAGTTTTTATGAGTAAATACAGTGATACAAGAGCAAAGCAATCATAGTTTAAAAAGGCGCGCCTAAGCGAGCGCTTAAGCGCGCCTAGGCTCTAGGCGTTGGCAAAACGCATTGCGCATAACTATGCTTAATCTGTGCATAACTGCGCATAAGCATGAGCTTTGGTCAGTAAAGCGCAAGGCGGTGGCATAACGCACAATTAACGCCTAGCGCTTTTTTGAACTATGATAGCAATGGAATCTTAAATTAGAATAATTGTTCTTCAGGTTTAGGCACTTGTTCTACATGAACAGAGTACAGTAAGACGCAAGAATATAATACTTCAAAATAGAAAATGAGCTCATAGACCTTACCACATTCTTGGTTCGGGACCAGTACAGAACAAGGCATTCCCAGTCATCGTCCAGTAAATGTGTCTCAGGAGAATGTAAGGGAATTTGATGAGTTTCTTTGCCAGTGAAGTACGTTTTCTTTAGGTAATTCCGATATTGCCACCAATCATTCTTGAAGATAGCAGAGGTATTAGCACAGGTTACCTCATCCTGAGTTTCCAAATCGGTCCTTCTTTATAGAGAAAAATAGGAAAATTTGCTGTATTATAACCATCATGGAGGTAGGATGTATGGGACAAAGCAAAGTAATTGCCATGAATAACATTACTTACACATAAATCCTGGACAAACACCTGCAACTGGCATTTTCCTTCATATTCAGTATAATATTTCCAAGATGGGAAGATACGCACATACGATTTAACAACATCAAATGCGATAGATGCTAAACTACGACTAGCTGGTTGTGCTTCCCCCACAGGAATAGGCATACTAACTGGTGGAGTTGGGGTTCGCCGTGATAGTACTGGCCCTTTAGGCACTGGAGCTGCCTTACTAACTGCTCTTGTTTGGGAGCTCTGTGGTGGAGATGGTGTTGTGTCAACAGGAACTGGGTTACTATCAGTTGGGGTTGGGGTTAGATTGGGTGAAGCTGGTTCTCTGTCCATCACAGTAGGGGTACAATCTGCGAGAGTTTGGGTTATCTGTGGTAGGGCTGGTTCTTGTGCATGTACAACCGGGGTGCTATATCCACCAAGAGGTAGCACTGTTTTATTTGAAGACCGTGCTTTTAGTCTGCTAGATACTGGCATCACCCACTCCAATTCAAATGGCTGATAAACAGGAAACATAGTTGAATGTACAGACATTGTATGAGAGACAGATGCGATAGATAGTGTGGAAAAGAGAGGGCATGAAATAGTTGACATGTATATTGTTTAACTAAAACGGATAGCATGACATAATTTCACATATATGATGTCTATCTAAACTGGATAGCATAGCATAGCATAATTGAAAGATATGATGAATAACTAAACAGGATCGCATGACATAATTCACCTACATGTTATCTAAGTAATCAGGATCGCATCATTTAATTCACATATGTGATTTATATGCTAAACAGAGGGCATTCGATATGATGTCTGAACTAAGAATATGGTGTTGAATATTGTGTATATGATGTCTAAACTATGCAATGCAAGACACCATATGCATGATATGAGCAGTATAACCGTGCCAAGTTAGAGCATACACCTCAGTGGGGGAATAGGACCGGTCATCTGTCTCTGAATCCATCTCTGAGGAGCTATTAAGACCCATAAGAGATCTGCTTCAACTCGTAGCACTGTTTGCTCTGAAGGCCTTATTTTCACTCTAGATTTTTCCATCTCCCACCCAAATGGCTGATTCACAGGAAGAGTAGTTTAATGTACAAACATTGTCAAAAAATGGAAATATAATGAAGAAAAGGATGGGCAAGATATCATTCAAATATATGATGCCTGGTTAAACAGGATGGCATTGCACATTTCACATATATTATGGCTGGCTAAAAGACATGAGACAACATAATTCCCATATATGATATAGAAACTAAATAGGTGGCATTACTAAGCATATGACATATATGATGTCAAAAGTAGGCACTGCAAGGCAACATATGCATGATATGACTAACATCATCATGCCAAGGTACAGAAAACACCTTGGGGGGTAAATAGGAGTGGTCAGCAGCGTCTTAATCCACCTCAGAACAAATATCTTCCTCTGGATTACAATCTGGAGAGGGGTGGGGAGGGTTTGCCATTGAACCCACCATGGAGCGATGTCTGCATGACATTGTATTGCCGCTTAAAACTCTTCTCTTTTTCTCTACATGTTCAACATGACTGTGTACAATATCTGACATGCATACAAAAAAAATATGGTGAGATTATGTAAGGAGTGCATGCAGAAATTTAGAGTGATGGTAACAACCAGTGGATGGATCCAAAAATAATGATAGCAGGCTGATGATTGCTTTAAATTAATAAAGAGACAGCTGATGATTGCTTTACTATTTGTTTCCCACCCAAGATGAACGACATAGGCATACCCTAGGTGAACCAGATATTAGACAGACATACTATTCATTGCTTCCTCGATATGTGCCCCACAACTAATTTAGAACTCAAGTTTGAACATTAATTTGGACCTGACTTGGGAGTCCAAGAGCTGAACATGACGATAAAGTAGCAGGTAAGTTTAAGGAATGCATAACATAAGCAGAAACAAAAGAAAGCGACCTCTCTTGTGGACCCGTGTACTCCTCAGGTTCATCTGCTGAGTCGATGATGGTGATGCTATTGCAGTGGGTGCTGGCGGCAGGGAAGGAGATCTGAGGTGGCGGAAGACGGTCAGGAGTCGTGATGTCTAATTTGGTGGATGCTTTTGTCGATGGAGCAGCTCAGGTCAGGTGGACGACGTCGCGGCAGGAGTAGGACAAACCACACAAAGTTCCCTTCGACATGTACTTGTAACTGAAGTAATTCTGTAAGGGCTCATTTGGCTTGCATGAGTCTTAAAATGCAGGGATAGGAAAAACACCGGAATAGGATAGGAAAATGCACATGGTAAACAGAGCATTTGTAAACACAGGATTTCTGTCAACTTGGGTGTTTGGTTTACAGGAATTGGAAGAGCAGAGGAATGCAAAGAAACATGGCCAAAATAAAGTGGAACCATATGAAAGCGTGTACAGTTAGAATGTTATTCTGGAACTAATGCACTTGGTCTTGTTTTCATGCATAGGATTTTGAAAAGTAGGTTTAGGTGGATGTTTTGCTTCATTCCTTTCAACAAAATGCATGAATAATTGAATAGTAGAGTGCCATTGGAAAATTCCCTATTGCTATGTTTTTCCATTGAACCAAAATAGCCCTAATGGATCGACGTGAATGTATAGTAATAAGTGATGCAACAAGTGTACAACCTCTTTGCCGTACCGTGTCGACCTCAGCATCATTGGGTTGGTCGCTGAAGCAGTTGAGGCAGAGGTGGCTTTTGGTGGTGTGGAGGAAGATCTAAGGAATCTGTAGACGGTGTCCAGGGCACTGCTCTATTGTGATGGATCGTTCTGTCGTTGGAGCAGCTCCGGTGAGGTGTAAGACGTCAAGGTTGAAGCAGCACAAGACAGACATTGTCAATCTCAAGTGGGATTCTAATAGCATCTCCAATAGATGATGTAAAATGGATGTAAAATTTACATCACTAAAAACCACCTAACTACAACAGATGAGGTAAAAACTGTTGACTCTGAACTTAACTATCGAAACTGAAATTTACTGTGGAATCTGAATGCTACTTTCGAAACTGAACGCAATGGTAGCAGAGAGGCGCTTGACATGTAGTTTAGGGAGGGCATGCAGTTCATATTCAACCTGCACCCCCGTGAGCCGCCAGCCACCACCAGCCGAACCGCCGGCCCCAGCGCCGCCTCGCCGCCCTGAAATAACTCCCCACCGCCGCCCCGGCCAGCCCTCTAGGCCCCCCGCCCCCCACCCTGAACCCTAAGATAGATAGTAGGGTACCTCTCCGGCGAGCCCCCGTCCCCG